>NW_024070207.1:75533895-75534402 GCF_014754425.2 Oryx dammah
CAGAGAATCACAGAGTTGGATATAGAAGAGATGGGGGGAGGGGGGGGAGAGACAGAGGCCACCTGGTGGAGAAAAAGGAGAGTCCAAAAGGAGGAGAGAGTGGTCAAGCCAGTAATCTCACTGTCAGGTAAGATTGGGTTATGAAATGTACAAGATTGACAACAAAAACCGAAAAGCAAAGATTAAAAACCTAGAGTAGAGGTTAGATTTTCAGAAATACAATGTTAAAGAGACGAAGCAGAAGGAAGAAAGAAAAAAAAGAGAAAAGATTAAAAAATAATAATAATATTAAGAAAAAGAAATAGGGAAAAAAATATATATAAGAAAAAATAAAAATTAAAAAAAAAAAAACCCGAGATTAAAAAAGAAATACCAACAACAACCACGCGAAGGCTATATATGGTGTTTGCTTTAAAAAAGTAGAGTCTTTTTTTTTTTTTTGAAAAGTAATAGTTATAGAAATATAAAGTAGAGAAATAGAAGACTTAACAGTTAAAAAAAAGTTTG
>NW_024070207.1:75534502-75592020 GCF_014754425.2 Oryx dammah
TTTTTTATTAGGCTCACTAGTTCAGTCGCGCAGTGGGGAGGGGGGGGATGCTGCAAACAAATAGCACTGTCGTGGGCACACAGCGTCTCAACCCCGCTGGACCTGTCTCCCCCCACGACGCACAAACCGCTCCAGCTCCACGGAGCTCAGCCAGGAACCATCCGAGGCCGGCCCCAGGCTTCGCGCACCTCCCCGGTCCAAGCCGCTCGGTTTTGGCGCCCAGGTAACCCTCAGAGGCACAAACTTGTTTGGGACTGCGCTCTGCGCCCCTCCCGGGTCCGAGCAGCTCGGGAGCTTGGCGAGCGCGGGAGCTTGGCGGCGCGGTCGCCGGGACTTGTCCCCTTCTCTGTTTCTACTGCTCAGTTTTCTGGGTGTACTGCTGGTGCTCCTTGTGAGGCGGGTGGTGACTGTCCTGCATCCCCTGAAGTCTCAGCAAAGAAGACTGCCTCCCGCTTTTTAGGTAGTCTCTCCGGGGCTGCGATTGCCCCTTTCCAGCCCTTACAGCTCTGGCTGCCTGTCCCCGGCGGGGGATGGTCTGCAGCCGGCTATTTCCGTTCAGTCCTTTGTTCTATGTGCGGTCCTGGCGGGGTCTTATGTTCGCGCTTTTCGCGTGGTAGCTATCCCCCAGCCTGGTTTGCTCGCCCAAGTTCGTTCGCTCTGGTTACGCGTGGGGCGTTTCTGCCCGCTTCTTACCGAGCGCGGCAGCCCGCGGCTCCCGTGCTTCCCTGCCCTGCCCCCACTTGCTAGCGGCGGCTGCAGGCGTCTGCGCGGCTTTTCCGCTGGGGGAGTTACTGTTGGGCTCGTAATCTGTTGGTTTTAATTATTTATTCGTTTTTCCTTCCTGTTATGTTGCCCTCTGTGTTTCCAAGGCTCGCCTTAGACTCGGCAGGTAGAGTGTTTCCTTGTGTTTGGAAACCTCTCTTCTTAGAATTCCCTTCCCGGGACGGGCTTCCCTTCCCGGGACGGAGCTCCCTCCCCACCTCCTTTGTCTCTTTTCTCGTCTTTTATATTTTTTCCTACCTGGTTTTGAAGACAATGATCTGCTTTTCTGGTTGCCTGATGTCCTCTGCCTGCCTTCAGAGGTTGTTTTGTGGAGTTTGCTCCGCGTTGAAATGATCTTTTGAGGAATTTGTGAGGGAGAAAGTGGTCTTCCCTTCCTATTCCTCCGCCATCTTAGGACCGCCCCCGCATCCTTTTCAATGATGATTTTTTTTCTGATTATATGTCTAGCAATGGGATTACTAGATTATACGGTATCTTTATTTTTAATTGTGTTTTTTTTTTTTTTTTTTTTTTTTTTTAGGGAGCCTCCATACTGTTCTCCATAGTGGTTGCAACAATTTACATTCCCACCAACAGTGTAGGAGTGTTCCCTTTTCTCCACACTCTGCAGCATTTACTATTTATATAATTTTGATAGCAACCACTCAGTTTTCTGTGAGGTGAAAACATTTTTATTTTGATTTACATTTCTCTAATAATTAATAATGTTGAACATCTTCTAATATGTTTTTTGGCCATCTATATGTCTTCTATGGAAAAATGTAAATTTAGGTCTTCCACCCATTTTTTTTGACTGGGTTGTTCATAGTTTTGATATTGAGCTGCATGAGCTGTTTGTTTATTTGGGAGATCAATTTATTGTTGGTTGTTTGCTTTGCAAATATTTTCTCTCATTGTGAGTTTTGTCTTTTCATCCTGTTTATGGTTTCATCATGGTACAAAAGCTTTTAAGTTTAATTAGGTCCAATTTGCTTATTTTTGCTTTTATATTCATTATTCTAGGAGATGGACAGAAAAAATATCCTGCTGAGATTTATGCTGGAATGTTCTATCTATATTTCCCTGTAAAAGTTTTATGGTATCTGCCTCTGCATTTAGGTTTTTAATCCATTTTGAGGTTTTTTTTGTGTGTGTATGGTGTTAGGGATGGGCTTCCCAGGTAGCTCAGTGGTAAATAATCCGCCTGCCAATGCAGGAGACAGGAGAAGCAGGTTTGATCCCAGGTGTGGGAAGATCCCCTGGAGTAGGAAATGGAAACCCACTCCAGTATTCTTGCCATGAAAATTCCACACAGAGAGGAACCTGGTGGACTAGAATCCATGGGATCACAAAGAATCAGACACTAATGAGCACACACACCACACGGTGTTAGGGAGTGCTCTAATTTAATTCTTTGACATGTGGTTTTCCAGCTTTCCCAGGACTACTTATTGATGAGACTGTCTTTTCCCCATTGTGTATTCTTTGTCATAGATTAGGTGGGCATAGGTGTATGGCTTTATTTCTGGACTTTGGTCCCACTGATCTGTATCTCTGTTATTCTGTAAGTATCCTGCTTGTTTTGTTGTTGTTGATGACTGTAGCTTTGTATAGTCTGGAGGTCAAGGAGCCTGATTCCTCCAGGAATCTTCTTTCTCAAGATTGTTTGGCTACTCAGTGTCTTTTGTGTTTCCATATGAAGTGTGGAATCGTAATTCTGTGAAAAATGTTTTTGGTAATTTAATTGGGATTGCGTCGAATCTGTAGATTGCTTTGGGCAGTATAGTCATTTTTACAATATTGATTCTTCAAAACTAAGAATATGGCATATCTCTCCATCTGTTTATGTTCTCTTTGACATTTTCATCAGGATTTTTTCTGAAATTTATTTTTAATTGGAGGATTAATGGCTTTATAATATTCTGTTAGTTTCTGCCATACATCAACATGAATCAGTCATAGGTATACATATGTCCCATCTCTCTTGAACCTCATACTACCTTCCACCCCAGGCCACTCCTCTATGTTGTCAGAGACCACCAGGTTTGAGCTCTCTGAATAATACAGCAAATTCCCACTGGCTATCTCTTCTACATATCATAATGTACATGTTTCAGCGTTATTCTTTCAATTCGTCCCTCCCCCTCCTTCACCCCCTCTGTCCACCAGTCTGTTTTTTATGTCTGCATCTCCATTGCTTCCCTGAAAATAGGCTTATCTGTGTTATCTTTTTAGATTTCATATATATATATGTTAATATATAACATTTGTTTTTCTCTTTCTTACTTACTTCACCCTATATAGGGCTTCTCAGGTGGTGTTACAGGTAAAGCATTGGCCTGCCAATGCAGGAGATGCAAGAGACCTGGATTTGATCCCTGGGTCCAGAAGATCCTCTGAAGAAGGAAATGGAACCCCCTCCAGTATTCTTGCCTGGAAAATTTCATGGACAGAGGAGCCTGGTGGGCTATTCCATAGCATTCCAAAGAGTCAGACTCAACTGAGCACAAGTATCTCATCTCTCTCACTCAGTATAATAGGCTCTAAGTTTGTCTACCTCATTAAAGTGAATTGAATATGTTCCTTCTTATGTCTGAGTAATATTCCCATTGTATGTATGTATCACAACTTCTTTATCCATTCATCTGACAATGGACACCTAGGTTGCTTCCATGTCCTGTCTATTGTAAGTAGTGCTGGAATGACTGGGGTACGTGTGTGTGTTTCAATAGTGGTTTTCTCAGGGTATATGCCCAGAAGTGGGATTGCAGTGTCATATGGTAGTTTTGGGCCTCCCAAGTAGCTCAGCTAGTAAAGAATCCACCTGCAATTCAGAAGACCCCAGTTCGATTCCTGGGTCAGGAGGAACCCTGTGCTTGGGCTTCACTGGTGGCTCAGACAGTAAAGAATCTGTTTGCAATGCGGGAGAACTGGGTTCGTTCCCTGGTCTGGGAAGATCCCCTGGAGGAGGGCATGGCAACCCACTCCAGTATTCCTGCCTGAAGAATCCCCATGGGCAGAGGAGGCTGGCAGGCTTCAGTCCATGGGGTGCAAAGAGTCAGACATGACTGAGCAACTAAGCACAGCACAACACGGTAGTTTTATTCCTAGATTTTAAGGAATTTCTATACTGTTCTCCATAGTGGCTTTATCAATTTACATTCTCACTGACAGGGCAAGAGGGTTCCTTTTTCACCACACTCTCCACCATTTATTGTTTGTAGGTTTTTTTTGATGATGGCCTCTCTGGCCATTTTAAGGTGATAGCTCATTGTAGTTTTGATTTGCATTACTGTAACAATGAGCAATGTTAAGCATCTTTTCATGTGTTTATTAGCCATCTGGTTTATCCATCTTTGCTATGTCTTCTTTGGGTAAATGTCTGTTTAGATCTTTTACCCACTTTTTGATTGGTTTGTTTGTTTTTCTGGTATTGAGCTGCATGAGCTGCTTGTATATTTTGGAGATTAACTCTTTGCCAGTTTTTCATTTGCTATTAGTTTCTCCCATTCTGAGGATTGTCTTCTCACCTTGCTTAGAGTTTCCTTCATTGTGTAAAAGCTTTTAAGTTTAATTAGGTCCCATTTGTTTAATTTTGTTTTTATTTCCATTATTCAAGGATGTGGATCATAGAGGATCTTGCTGTGACTTATGACATAGAGTGTTCTGCCTATGTTTTCCTCTAAGAGTTTTATAGTTTCTGATCTTACATTCATATCTCTAATCCATTTTGAGTTTATTTGTGTGTGTGGTAGAGGAGGTGTTCTAATCTCTTTCTTTTACATGTAGTTGACCAGTTTCCTGAGGACCTCTTGTTGAAGAGACTGTCTTTTTCCACTGTATATTTTTGCCTCCTTTGTCAAAGATAAGGTGCCCATAGATGTGTGGGTTTATCACTGAGCTTTCTGTCCTGTACCATCTACATTTCTGCTTTTCTGCTAGTACAGTCTTGATGACTGTAGCTTTGTAGTATATTCTGAAGTCAAGAAGGTTAATTCCTCCAGTTCTATTTTTCTTTGTTCAGGTTGCTTTTGATATTCAGGATCTTTTGCATTTCCATACAAATTGTGAAATTTTTTGTTCTAGTTTTATGAAAAATGTCATTGGTAGTTTGATAGGAATTACACTGAATCTGTACATTGCTTTGAGTTTTATAGTCATTTTCACAATATTGATTCTTGCAATCCAAGAACATGGTTTATCTATCCATTTGTTTGTGTCATCTCTGATTTCTTTCATCAATGTTTTAAGATTTTCTGTATAAAGGTCTCTCTCTTTAGGTAGGTTTATTCCCAGGCATTTCGTTCTCTTTGTTGCAATGGTGAATGGGATTATTTCTTTAATTTCTATTTATCGTGTTTCATTGTTAGTGTATAGGAATGAAGGAATTTTTGTGTATTAATTTTATATCATGCAACTTTACTATATTCATAGATTAGCTCTAGTAATTTTCTGCTGGCATCTTCAGGGCTTTCTATATATGTTATCTGTAAAAAGTGCAAGTTTTGTTTCTTCTTTTCCCATCTGGATTCCTTTTATTCCTTTTAGTTCTTTGATTTCTGTGACAAAGAATTCCAAAACTATGTTGTAAAATAGTTGTGAGAGTGGGCACCCTCATCTTGTTCCTGATCTTAGTGCAAATGCTTTCATTTATTCACCATTGAGATTAATGTAGTACAAATGCTTTCATTTATTCACCATTGAGATTAATGTTTGCTGTGGGTTTGTCATATATGGTGTTCATTATGTTGAGGTATGATCTTTCTATGCCTATTTTCTAGAGAGTTCTTTTTTTTTTTTTTTAAATTTATTTATTTATTTTTAATTTTCTTTATCATAAATGAATGTTGAATTTTGTCAAAAGCTTTCTCTGCATCTATTGAGATAATCATATGGTTTTTTAAGCTTTCAATTGGTTACTATGATGTATCATATTGATTGATTTGCATCTATTGAAGAATACTTGCATCCATGGGACAAAGCCCACTTGATCATGATGTGTGATTCTTTTAATGTGTTGTTAGATTCTGTTTGCTAGAAATTTGTTGAGAGTTTTGCATCTATGTTTTTCAATGATATTGGCCTGTAGTTTTCTTTTTGTGTGTGTGGCATTTTTAATCTGTTTTTGGTATCAGGTTGATGGTGGCCTAGTAAAATGTGTTCAGGAATTTTTCTTTCTCTGCAATTTTCTGGAAGAGTTTGAGAATTTCAGTGTTAGCTCTTCTGTAAACATTTCATAGAATTCACCTGTGATGCTATCAGGCCCTAGAGTTTTGTTTGTTGGACAATTTTTAATTATAGTTTCGATTTTTGTGCTTCTGATTGGTGTGTTCATATTTTGTATTTCTTCCTGGTTCAGCTTTGGAAGGTTATAGTTTTCTAAAAAATCTTTCCATTTCTTCCAGATAGTCCTTTTATTGGAATACAGTTGCTCATAGTATTCTGTTATGATCCTTGGTATTTGTGTGTTATCTGTTTTAACTTCTCCTTTTCATTTCTAATTTTATTGATTTGAATCATCTCTCTTTTTTTCCTTGATGAGTCTAGTTAATGATTTGTGAATTTTGTTTATCTTGTCAAAGAATCAGCTTTCAGTTTTATTGATCTTGGCTGTTGTCTTCTTTATATATTTTTCATTTATTTCTGCTCTAATTTTTTGATGTCTTTCCTTCTACTAACTTTTGGGGGTTTTGTTCTTCTTTTGTTAGTTGCTTTAGGAGTAATGTGAAACTATTTGTTTGATGCTTTTCCTTTCTCTTGAAGTAGACTTGTATTGCTATAAATTTCCTTTTGAGCACTGTTCCCCACCCCACCCCACCACATCCCATAGGTTTAGATTTGTCATATTTTCATTGTCATTGTCTCTAAGTATATTTTGACTCCCTTTTTGATTTCTTCAGTGATCTGCTGGTTATTCGGAAGTGTATTGTTTAGCCTCCATGTCTTTGTAGTTTTTATAGTTTGTTTTCCCCTGTAGTTGATATCTAATCTTAGAGTGTTATGGTCAGAAAAGGTGATTGAAATTATTTCAGCTTTTAAAATTCTGACCCAATTTCTAATCTATCTTGGAGAAAATTCTATGTACATGAGAAAAATGTGAAATCTATTGTTTTTGGATGAAATGCCCTGTAAATATTAATCAGCTCCAAATGATCCATGTATCATTTAAAGTTTGTGTTTCCTTTTTAATTTTCTGTCTTGATAATCTGTCCATTGGTTTGAGTGGGGTATTAAATCTCCTACTGTTAGTGTATTATTGTCAATTTCTCCTTTAATAGTTGTTAGCATTTGCCTTATGTATTGAGGTGCTCCTGTGTTTGGTGCATAAATATTTACAATTGTTATATCTTTGTGGATCGATCCCTTGATCTTTATGTAATGTTCTTCCTTATCTCTTGTAATGGTCTTTACTTTAAGGTCTATTTTATCTGATATGAGTATAGCTACTCCCACTTACTTTTGATTTATATTTGCATGAAATATGTGTTTTCCAGCCCCTCACTTTCAGTCTGTCTATATCCCTACATCTGAGTTGCATCTCTTGCAGAGAGCATATGTAGGGTTCTTTATTTTCGTATCCATTCTGCCAATCTTTGTCATTTGGTTAGAGCAATTAGTCCATTTACATTACCATTTATTGTTTTGGGTTTGTTTTTGTAGGCCTTTTCTTTCTCTTGTGTTTCTTATGTAGAGAAGTTCCTTTAGTATTTGTAGTAAAGCTGAATTACAACTTTACAGTGGTGGTGGCAGTGCTGAATTCTCTTAATTTTTGCATGTCTGTAAAGCTTTTGATTTCTCCTTTGAATGAATGAAATCCTTGCTGGTAGAGTATTCTTGGTTGTAGGTTTTTTTCTTTCATCACTTTAAGTATATCATGCTACTTCCTTCTTGCCTGGAAAGGTTCTGTTAAATGATCACATGTTACTCTTATAGGGATTCTCTTGTATATTATTTGTTGCTTTTCCGTTTCTGCTTTTAATATTTGTTCTTTGTGTTTGATTTTTGTTGGTTTGATTAAGATGTGTCTTGGCGTGTTTCTTCTTCAGTTTATCCTTTATGGGACTCTCTGGACTCCTTGGACTTGAGTGACTATTTCCTTTCCCATTTTAGGTAAGTTTCTACTATAATCTCAAATATTTTTTCATGCTTTTTCTATTGTCTTCTTCTGGGACTACTTTGATTCAAATGTTGTTACACTTAATGTTATCCCAGTGGTCTCTAAGAATGTCCTCATTTCTTTTTATTCATTTTTCTTTATTCTGCTTTGTTTGAGTTATCTCCAGCATTATATCCAGCTCACTTACCCATTCTTATGCCTCAGTGACTCTGCTATGTGTTCCTTCTAGTGTATTTTTAATCTCAGTGTTTGTTTTTCATTGCTGGTTGTGTATTCTTTCATTTTTCTAAGTCCTTATTAAACATTTTTTGTATCATCTCATTCCGTGACTCCAATCTATTTATCTGTGTCTCCATTTTATTTTCAAGATTTTGGTCATCTTTACTACCATTATTCTGAATTCTTTTCAGGTAGACTGCTTATTTCCTCTTCATTTGTTTGGTTGTGTGTTTTTACCATGTTTTTTCATCTGTTGCATGTTTTTCTGTCTTTTCATTTTGCTTAATTTGCTGTGCTTTGGGTCCCCTTTCTGCAGACTGGAAGGTCATAGTTCCTCTTACTTGTGGAGTCTGCCCTCGATGGGTGGTGCTGGACCAGTGCCTTGTGAGGGTTTCCTGATTGGTGGCACTTGTGCCTGTATTCTTGTGGGTGGAGCTGGATCTTGTCTCTCTGAAGGGTAGTGCTGTGTCCAGTAGTGAGTTTTGGGGTGTCTAGGTGTCTATGGATTTGTTATGGCTTTAGGCAGCTTGTCTGCTAATGTAAAGTTTTGTGCCCCCCCCTTTTTTTTTTTGCTGAATGATTGCATGGGACATTCAGCACTGCAGCTTGCTGACCTTTGGATGGTGCCTTGTCCTATTGGTGAGGTGGAGGCCTTTGGGAAAGCACTCACAAATTAATATTGCATGGGTTAGGAGTTCCCTGGTGATTCACAATCCTGTAGTCTGGTCTCCCATGTCAGGAGTTCAGACACAACCCCCTACTGTAGCACCAAGACGTCATAGGCCACACAGCACAGAAGACAATATCCCAAGACTATTGGTGAAAGCAACACTCAACAGCCTAGAATACCTAAAGACACTCACACCAAAATCCTCCAATATTTCTAGGAAAGTCTCTGGACCTGTTGTTAGCAGTGTGGGGTCAACTCATTCTCAAATCTGGCCTTACTCCACCTTGTACTTGCTCTCAAAGTCTACAGTTGTCCCTAGAGTCCACAATCTCAAGCTGATTGTGGATATTTAATACACTGCCCCTGCAACTACAGTAACTAATTCCATTTCTCTTTTTCGGTCACACATTCCTTTGTGTTCTGGTTTGGTTTTGGGCCTGGCTCTGCTTGTAGGCTGTCCTCCAGTGTTTGCTTCTGAGGAAAGAGGGGCCAAAGTTTGAGGTTTATTAGGGCTCCCTTGTTCACTCGGACTGGGGAGAGGGAGTGGTAAGGCAGCTGCAATTGAGATGTACCAATGAGTGCCTGCAGTGGTAGAAACTTGCTGGTTGTTGTTAGTCTGAGGTGAGTTGTGCACTCTTCCAGAGGATTTGGCCCAATGTCATGGGTCCCTAGGAAAATACAAGCTTCTTGGGCTTCCAGGAAGGTGATGGCAGTAACCTGTGCATAATCACAGATTGGTGGCAGCTGCCACCTCTGGGGTCAGGATCACAGAGGTGGCATTGTGTCTGCTGCCTCAGGCACTTTTGCTGACTTTGACAGTGGCTATTGGTTTATGTTTGCTGCTCTGGGGTTGTAAATTTCAAGTCACTTCTAATTCTACTGCTGGCACTCCTACTGGTTTTGCTGGTTTTGGTGACCACCAGGACACACAGCCACTGTGAATGTGCATGGAATTAAAGTGTCCCAATGACATGATATCCTGCTTCTCTGTGACACCCAGTCTTTTCCCTGGATTCCTTCAGCTGTTGTACTAGCCCCCTCAGAGTATCTTCATGGCAGTCAACCATGGTCCTCTCCCTGGGTTCTGATACCCGAGCCTGAGCCTTGGCACTCTGTGTCCCACCTTCTTCTATGTGCACAAGCATGTGAGCCACTTCTCAAGTGGAAGTGCTGTTCAGAAACAAACTCTGTGGTGAATTCTCTTCATTTTGCCTTCTGGGAACCTTCTGTTGTGCTCCTCTCTGAGGTTCTGAAGTTCTCTCCTGTCCTCACTTGTGAAGGGGTTTCTGAGTTTGTGAAAATTTTCTCCTTCATGACTCCCTCCCCAGAGTGCAGGTCCCTGTCCAGAAATACTTTTCTCTTTTTTTATCTTCGTCTTTTGCCCTACCTCATCCTAAAGAGATTGACTTGCATTTTTGGAAGTCTAGGGTCTTCTGCTAGTGTTCTGAAGGTGTACTGTAAGAGTTGTTTCATATGCAAATTAATTTCTGATGTATTTGTGGGTAAGAAAGTGATCTCCCTGTCTTATTCCTCCATCATCTTCCTTCCCCCCCTCATCAGTATCTTATAGTTTTCTGAGTACTGGTCTTCTATGTCTTCAGGTAGGATTATTCCTCAGTATTTTGCTGTTGTTATTTCAGTGGTAAATGGTATTGTTTCCTTAATTTCTCTTTCTGTTCTTTCATTGTTAGTGTATAGGAATGCAGGAGGCATTTGTGAATGAATTTTGTATTCTGCAAATTTGCCAGATTCTTAGAGTAGTACCAGTATTTTTCTAGTTGCCTCCTTAGGATTTTCTGTGCATAGTATCATGTCATCTGCAAACAGTGACGGTTTTGCTTTTTCCTTTCCAATTTTGATTCCTTTTTTTTTCTCTTTCTATGATTGCTATGGTTACGACATCCAAATCTATTGGGTTGGCCAAAAACTTTGTTTAGATTTTTCTGTAAGATATAATGGAAAAACCTGAACAAACTTCTTGGAAAACCCAACATGTTGAATAACAGTGGTGAGAACAGATATCCTTGTCTTGTTCCTGACATTAGAGAGAATGCTTTCAGTTTTTTACCATTGTGAATGATTGCTACTGTAGGTCTGTCATATATGGTCTTAATTATATTGAAGTAGCTTCCCTCTATGCCCACTTTCTGGAGAGTTTTTACCATAACCTAGATATTTTTTAAATTTCCTCTTTGATTTCTTTGTTAATCCATTGGTTGTTTTGTAACACATTCTTTAGCCTCCATGTGTCAGTGTCTTTTATAGCTTTCTTTTTCATGTAGTTGACTTAAATCTCATAGCATGGTAGTTGGAAAAGATGCTTGATGTGATTTCAATTTTCTTAAATTTACCAAAGCTTGATTTGTGACCCAGGAAGTGGTCTGTCTATCCTGGATATCTAGCAGGCTATCATAGATATCCTATCCTGTTCCATGTGCACTTAAGAAGAAAGTTTATTCTACTACTTTCAGATGGAATGTTTTATAAATATCAATTAAGTTTATCTGGCCTAATGTGTCATTTAAGGCTTCTGTTTACTTATTACATTTCAGTCTAAGCGATCTGTCCATTGGTGTAAGTGAGGTGTTAATATTCCCCACTATTGTTGTGTTACTGTTGCTTTCCCCTTTTATGGTTGTTAGTGTTTCCTGTATTTACTGAGGTTCTCCTTGTTGGGTGCAAAAATATTTACAATTATTATATCTTCTCTTTAGATTGATCCCTTGATCATTATGTAATGTCTTTCCTTGTCTTTTGTAACAGTCTTTATCTTAAAATATATTTTGTCTGCTGTGAGTATTGTTCCTCCAGTTTTCTTTTGATTTCCATTTGCATGTAGTATCTTTTTCCATCCCCTCACTTGTGGTCTGTATGTGTTCCTATGTTGGAAAAGAGTCTCTCATAGATAGCATATATGTCTGTTTTGCTTTTGTGGGGTTTTAGGTTAGAGTATTTAATTCATTTAAATTTAAGGTAATTATTGAGATGTTTATTCACATTACCATTTCCTCACATGTTTTGGGTTTATTTTTATGGGTCTTTGTATTTCTCTTGTTTTTCCTTCCTAGAGAAGTTACTTTATCATTTATTGCGATGCTGGTTTGGTGTTGCTGAACTGTCTTAACTTTTGCTTGCTTTTAAAGCTTTTGATTTCTCCATCAAATCTCAATGAGAGCCTTGCTGGTTAGAGTAATTTTTGCTGTTGTTTTGTCCCTTTCAACATTTTAAATATATCCTGCCACACCCTTCTGGAATGCAGTTTCTGCTGAAAAATCAGCTAATAACGTTATGGTCATTCCCTTGTATGTTTGTTGCTTTTCCCTCATTGTTTTAATATTTTTTCTTTGTATTTAATTTTTTCTGTTTTATTAATATGTGCCTTGACGTGTTTCTACTTGGATTTATCCTGTAGATTTATATGACTCTCTAATACTTCCTGGATTTGGGTGACTGTTTCCTTTCCCATGTTAAGGAAGTTTTTAACTATAATCTTTTCCAATATTTTCTCAGACTCTTTTTCTTTCTCTTTTTCTTATTGAACTCATGTAATTCAAATGTTGGTGGATTTAATGTTATCCCAGAAGTCTCTGGGACTGTCCCCGTTTTCATTCTTTTCTTTTTATTCTGGTCAGTGGAAATTATGTCCACCATTTTATTTTTCTGCTTACTTCTTCTACCTCACTTAGTTTGATATTGATTACTTCTAGTGTATTTTTCAATTCATTTATTGTGTTGTTTATCACTGTTTGTTTGTTTGCTTGTTTTTCTAGATCCTTGTTAAACATTTCTTATATCTTCTCAATGCTTTCATATTATTTTTGAGATATTGGATCACCTTTACTATCAGTATTCTGAATTTTTCAGGTAGATTGCCTATTTCCTCTTTATTTATTTGATCTTGTGAGTTTTTACCTTGTTCCTTCATCTTCAATAAATTTCTCTATCATCTCATTTTGTCTAAGTTACTATGTTGTGATTTCCTTTCCACAGGCTGTAGGATTATAGTTCCTCTTGCTTCTGCTGTCTTGTAGTTAAATTTGTTCAGGGGTTTATGTTTGCTTCCTGGTATAATGGGCTGGTTCCTGGCCTCTGGTAGGTGGAGCTGAGTCTTGATCCCCTGATGGGCCATGTCTTCTCAGGGTGTGTGTTTTGGGGTGTCCATGAGTTAAGTATAACTTTTTGCAAGCTGTTTGCTGATGGGTTGGGCTGTATTCCTGTCTTTCTGGTTGTTTGGCCTGAGGCAACCAACATTGGAGCTTGCAGGCAGTTGCATGGAAGTGAGTCTTGAGTACCTCCAGGAAAGCTCATGTCTATTAGTAATTCTTGGGGCTGGGACTTGGTGCTCCCACTCTTGGGGCTAAGGCTCAACCCCTTCCCAGGGAACCAAGATCCTGCAAGCCATGCATCATGGCAAAAAAAGAAAAGAAAAGAAAAGAAACAGATGATCAAAACCCCCAAGACAAATAACAAAGCAATCAAACAATACTCAAGACAAATAGAAAAAAAATCAATCAAAACTAAACAAGAAACACTCCCCCAAAAAAACAAAAACAAAAATTAAGAAGTCAAAGAAAATATAAAATAAGAAAACAACCAACCAAATACAACTCAAAAACCAAGACAAACAATAAACGCAAAGCTAACAAGAAAATTTTTTTAAAAAGTAAACTTAAAAGAAATGTAAAGGAAACACTCAAGAATGATCAAAAAAAGATAAAGGCAAAACAAAAAAAGAAAAAAAAAACCTGAAGAGAAGAAAAAAGTTTAAAATAAATAAACAAAAACATGAAAAAACATAAAAAACATAAAACTAAAATTAAAAAAAATAAAAATTTAACTATATAAATTTAAAAAATAAAATAAATAAATTAACAAATTTTGTTGTTGTTGTTGGGGCTTCTACTGTCAGTCTCCTTCCCTTAATGGTGAAACACAGCTGACTTCCACCTTTCCACAATGCCTTCTAATACCTCTAAGTATATCTCTGGATCCCCTCTGTGCACTGTGGGGGCAATCTCAAACTCTGTCCTGGCCCAACTGCCATGTATACTTGCCCCTAAACTCCACGTCTGGTAAAGCTAGATTGGTCTCAGTTGTGGGATTACTTGTTTATTCAGATATTCTTCAAACAGTAGGTTTCCCTAGTTGATCATGGGAGTTTAGTCTGCAGCTTGTGCAGCTGTATGGACAGATTTCAGGTCCTCTTCCTTAGTCACACAGTCCCTGAGATTCAGCTTTGGTTTTGGCTTCAAAACCAAAACCCTAGGTGACAGGAGACAAAGTCAGAACTGATTGGGGCACAATTTCTCACTTAGATGGGAGGGACAAGAAGCAGCAACAAACTGGGGATCACATAATCACTCAGGCAGAGAACGGACAAAGCAGCCACAACTGGGGTATGTGTGCTTATTCTGATGGGAACCCCCTCTGATGCCCAAGGTGGCAGAGGCCTGCAGGAGTTTGCAACAGACTGAGATGGGATTGCTCTGCTGGGAGTCCCTTCTAGTGCCTGTGAAGGCAGAGGATGGCTTGCAGGGAGAGACTCCATAATGGCAGTCCCACTTCTTGCATGCCACTCAACAATGGTTCCTCACTTCAGAAGCGGATCACACTTCCTCTAGGAGCATTCCCAGTCCTGGAGCTCCTCACTCTCATCTCTTCAGGCTATCTCCTTACAGTCAACTGCAGTCCTCTCCCTAGGTCCTCTCTCCTGTTCCCACATTTAGCACCTAGTCTCTGCCAACATTTGCAAACACCTGTCTCAGGTTGGGCCATTCCAGGGCTGACTCCCCAGGAGGTCCTGGCAAGGGTAGCATATGGGCCCATGAGGGCCAAATGATGCTTTAGCTTGAAGTAGTAAAAATCTGCTCAGATGGGTGTCCATGGAGGCAGAAGCTGGTGGGTGGGAAAGGAGTTTGCAATGGTGGTCCTTCCCCTTGTGTGTCACTGAACAATGGCATCTTGCGTCTATGGTGGCTTGGCTCTCTTCTGCAAAATTTTCCAGTTGTGTCTTCTCAAAGCAACTGATGTCCCCTCCCTGAGTTCAGTCTCCAAGGTCCACTTTTCAACACCCAGACCCTCTCTGTACCAGGAGACTCACAACTCAGGTTGAGGTGCACAGGAAAGCAGCACAGACCGAGTGCATAGACCCTACTCTATTCTGCCTTCCACAGACTGGTTGCTGCATTCCCCTCCAAAGTCCCTCTCTTTCTCAGTTGATTCTCCTTCTGTGAGGGGGCTTCTCTGAGTGTGGGAACCTTTCCTTTCCTTCCCCTCTGCCCCTTCTCTTCAGGGGAGCTGTTCTTTTCCCATTGATTTTTTTCTTTCTTTCATCCTGACCAGTTGTGTGGGATTTTTCTTGTCCTTTTAGGTGTCTAAGGTCCTCCGCTAGTGTTCAGCAGGTGCTCTGTGAGAATTGTTCCATTTGTAGATGTACTTGTAGTTGTTAGGAGAGGTGAGCTCCGTGTCCTCCTATTCCACCATCTTGACTCCTCATCTTGCTATATTCTTTTGTTATTTGATGACAATTACTAACAGTACACTTTGATTCCTTTGTCATAATACTTTGTATATCTTCTACAAATGTTTCTATCTTGGTTACTATCAGGCTTACAAATGTATTGATAGCATCTTATGTTAACTTGATAACATCATTTGCACACATAAACTTTGCACTATAACTT
The DNA here is from genome assembly GCF_014754425.2 of Oryx dammah. Classification (NCBI taxonomy): domain Eukaryota; kingdom Metazoa; phylum Chordata; class Mammalia; order Artiodactyla; family Bovidae; genus Oryx; species Oryx dammah. Next base: position 75,549,954 of record NW_024070207.1, read on the forward strand.
CTCCCTTTTCACTTTTTTGTTATTAAAATCACTATTAACATATTTAGATATTTTGTATCTACTATCAAATTACTGTCACTATAGTTAGTATGGTTTTTTTGGATTCTGTTTATTTATTTTTTGTTTTGGAGGTTAATTACTGTACAATATTGTATTGGTTTTGCCATTTTTAACTGTAAATGTAGGGTTTAAGTGAATTATGCAGTACCATTGAAATATTAGACAATCTGAAGTTGTATATTTGCCATCATCAGTGAGTTTTATACATATACCTCTATATTTTTACATTATTCACTATAATCCTTTTATTTTCCTTTGAAGAATTCCCGTTTAACATTACTTGATAAATTAGGTCCAGTAGTGATGAACTTCCCTAGCTTTTGGGGTTTTGGGGGGGTAATCATTATCTTTCCTTCATGTCTGAAGGACAGTTTTGCCAGGTAGTAGTATCATTCAATGAATAGTAATATTAATTGACAGACTTTTTTTCTTCTAATATTTTGAAATATCATTCCCCATTCTCTTTGTCTGCAGTTTCTGTTGAGAGATTCCCTATAGTTTTATGGAAGTTCATAATATATATTGTCTTGCTGCTTTATTTTGTTCTTGCTGCTCTTTTGTTCTTTTACTTTGGAAATTTTAAGTATGTTTCTCAGTATATCCATTTTTTAGATTAAAATTATTTGGGGTTCTCTAGTTTCATGAATCTGAATATTCACTTGTCTGTACATGTGTGGGAAATTTTTAGCCATTATTGCTTTAAATAAATTTTCTGTTTCTCTCTGTTTTTCTTCTCCCTCTAGGATTCTATAATGCTTATTTATTCTTTTCTCATGTTTTATTAATGCTGTAGGCTGTTTTAACTCTTTTTCATTTTTAAAATTTTACCTTTCCCTATCACTGGACAATTTCAAATGATATATCTTCTAATTCATTACATCTTTTTTTAACTTGATTGAGTCTGCTGTTGAAATTCTTTAATTCTTCAGTTCACTTATTACATTCTACACCTATTGGATTTCTGTTTGTTTCTGATGGTTTCTATTTCTTTTTTTCATTATTCATTTTTCTAATTTTGCTTAGTTTTCTATGTTCCTGTCATTAATTAAACTCCTTTTAGAGGATTTGTTCTGAATTCTTTGTCATATATTTCATGGATCTCTATTTAGGGTCAGTTATTGGAACTTTATCAGTTTTCTTTGGTGATATTATGTTTACCTGATTTTTGATGATACTTCATTTCTTACATTGATATCTGTGCATTTGAGTAAGTAATCTCTTCACCAAGACATTACAGATTCACTTTGGCAGTAACTCTTCTTCATCAGTCAGTTCATTTTATGATTATGGATAATTCAGCTGGTAACATCTTTGGGTAAGTGTGGCTTTCTATTGTCTCTATTTTGGCAAGACTGCTTCCTGAGATCTGCTGGCTGGTAACAGTTGGATAAGACTACTGGCTTGGTTCCCTGCTCAAACATGGTTGTAAGATGGGCTCCATAGTTGCCTGGACTCTCTGGTCAATCTTCCTAATCAGGAGGCACTGGGTGCTATAATTAGCAGTCAGGCAGGAATATAAATTTGCTTCTTTTCCTGACAATGTGTTAGAAATGTTTCCATAGCTATTATGGCTCAATGACTGGATTCCTGAATCAAGCAAAGTTGTCCACTATACTCCCTGCCCAGATAAATAAATCAATTTAGTTCTGCAGATGGACAGTGTCACTAGTTGGGCTCCTTGCTCAGGATCCTTTTAACTGTAAAATAGGCTACATAGCCTCCTAAATGTTCTTGTTTGACTTCATTGTTAGTTGGGTCTAGAGGTTATATTTATTGATAAGTACCACTTCAAATTTGTTTCATAGCTTTGATACAGTCATAGAACAAGTTACCCAGCTGGTATAACTAGTCTGTTAGTCTTGATACATTTTCTAATTAGTTATTTCTAGTGCATAAAAGAAGGTATTAGCTTGTTAAAATATTTATTTTTTAAAAATTACAGTTTATCTACTACTATGGGCAAGAATATCTTAAAAGAAATAAAGTAGCCCTCATAGTCAACAAAGGACTCCAAAAACAGTATGTGGGTGCAGTCTCAAAAAACAACTGAATGATCTAGGTCCTTTTCCAAGACAAACCATTCAACATCACAGTAAACCAAATCTATGCTCCAAGTACTAATGCCAAAGAAGGTGAAGCTGATCAGTTCTATGAGGACCTACAAGACTTTTTTAGAACTAACACCAAAAAAAAGATGTCCTTTTCATCATAGGGGACTAGAATGAATAAGTAGGAAGTGAAGAGGAAGCTGGAACAACCAGCAAGTTGTCCAAAATCAAACTCCCTATGATTATACAGAAGAGGTAACCAACAAATTCAAGGGATTAGATCTGGTAGACAGAGTGCATGAAAAACTATGGGAAGAAAATTATAACATTGTATAGGATGCAATGACCAAAACCATCTCAAAGAAAAAGAAATTCAAGGAGGGAAAGTGGTTGTCTGAAGAGGCTTTACAAAGAGCTGAGAAAAGAAGTGAAAGGCAAAAGAGAAAGGCAAAAATAGACTCAGGTAAATGCAGAGTTCCACAGAATATGAGGGGGAGATAAGAAAGCCTTCTTAAACAATACAAAGAAATAGAGAAAAAAAAACAGAATAGAAAACAGTAGAGATCTCTTCAAGAAAATTGGAGATGTCAAAGGAATATTTCATACAAGAATGGGAACAATAATGGGCAGAAATGGTAAGAACCTAACAGAAGCAGAAGATATTAAGAAGAAGAATATACAGAAAAATGACGCAAGAAAGGTCTTAATGAACTGGATGACATCAATGGTTGCTCACTCATCTAGAACCAGACATCCTGAAGTGTGAAGTCAAATGGGCATTAGGAAGCATTATTACAAAGCTATAGTACTTGGAGGGGATGGAATTCCAGCTGAGCTACTAAAATCCTAAAGGACGATGCTGTTAAAGTGCTACACTTAGTATGCCAGCTGCTGCTGCTGCTAAGTCGCATCAGTCATGTCTGACTCTGTGCGACCCCATAGACCTCAGCCCACCAGGCTCCCCCATCCCTGGGATTCTCCAGGCAAGAATACTGAAGTGGGTTACCATTTCCTTCTCCAGCAAATTTGGAAAATTCAGCAGTGGCCACAGGATTGGAAAAGGTCAGTTTTCATTCCAATCCCAAAGAAGGGCAACGCCAAAGAATGTTCAAACAAGTGCACAATTGTACTCATTTCACATTCTAGCAAGATTATGCTCAAAATCCTCCAAGCTAGCCGTCAGCAGTACATGAATTGAAAATTCCAGATGTACAAGCTGGATTTATTAAAGACAGAAGAATTGGAGATCAAATTGCTATCATTCATTGGATCATGGAGAAAGAAAAGGAATTCAAAAAAAACATCTACTTATGCTTCATTGATTATGCTAAAGACTTGACTGTGTCTATCACAAAAAACTGTAGGAAATTCTTAAAGAGATGAGAATACCAGATCACCTTACCTGTCTCCTGAGAAACTTGCATGTGGGTCAAGAAGCAACAATTAGAACTGGACATGGAACAATGGACTGGTTCAAAATTGGGAAAGGAGTATGTCAGTGCTGCACACTGTCACCCTGTTTATTTAAATTATATGCAGAGTACATCATGTGAAATGCCGGGATAGATGAAGCACAAGCTAGAATCAAGATTGCTGGGAGAAATATCAATAACCTCAGACATGCAGATAACACCACCCTTATGGCAGAAGATGAAGAGGGACTGAAGAGCCTCTTGATGAAAGTGAAAGAGAGAGTGAAAAAGCTGGCTTAAAACTCAACATTCAAAAAATGAAGATCATGGCATCCAGTCCCATTACTTCATGACAAATAGATGGGGAAAAATTGGAAACAGTGACAGACTTTATTTTTGGGGGTTCCAACATCACTGCAGATGGAGACTGCAGCCATGAAATTAAAAGACACTTGCTTCTTTGAAGAAAAGCTATGACAAACAGTGTATTAAAAAGCAGAAATATCACTTTGCAGACAAAGTCTGTATAATCAAAGCTATGATTTTTCCAGTAGTCATGCACGGATGTGAGAGTTGGACCGTAAAGAAGGCTGAGTGCTAAGGAATTGATGCTTTAAAACTGTGGTGCTGGAGAAGACTCTTTAGAGTCCCTTGGACACAAAGAGATCAAATCAGTCAATCCTAAAGGAAATCAACCCTGAATAGGAAGGATTGATGCTGAAGCTCAAATACTTTGGCCACCTGATGTGGAGGGTCGACTCACTGGAAAAGGCCCTGATGCTGGGTAAGACTGAAGGCGGAAGAAGGGGACTACAGAGGATGACATAGTTACATAGCATCACCAATGTAATGGACATGAATTTGAGCACACTCGGGAGATATTGGAGGACAGAGAGGTCTGGCAGTCCAGGGGGTTGCAGTCCATGGGGTCACAAAGAGTCACACTCGACTTAGTGAATCAACTGCAGAAGCAATGGCTCATAAATTCTAATAACATATCTGTTATTTTTTTGGTTAAAAAATTATGTCATCTTTCCTTATCCTCATGTTAATCACTTTAAAATTAAAATAGCTTTATATTATTTTTGTTAAAAATGTTCTCAATACCCTTTGTTAAAAATATTCTCAATACTCTCTTATATTCTCTTTGTTAAGATCTATTATTAGTAAATCTTATTTTGTTGTTTATAAATCTATATTTTAATCAAACAATTTAGAATAATGTAGAAGTTAGAAGTTCTTATAGACCACAAGCTTTGTTTGTTGAAGATGACTTTATTTTGTGTAACTGAAAACTTTAATTAATATCTAGCTTGAAATCCCCTTAAATCAGATTTGCTTTTTTTTTCAATCAAGTCCAAGGTAATTCAGGGTTATTTTCCTCCCACCTTCCCTGGCTTGATTTTATGTTCTAGGAGATTAACAAGGTGGTACATTCCAGGTTGGATAAGCTACCTAGTCTCTAATGGTTGACATCTATAGCCTACTGACTTCTACTGAGAATTTGGGACTCCAACCAATCTCTTTTCATTGTTCTGAGCAAATTCTCTAGGGTTCTCAACCTGATCACAATGCTTAAGAAATTCCCTCGGTTTCAGTATATCTCATGATAAAATTTTTAGCTTTAGACCTTGAAAACAGGATTCAGTGAGTTTATGCCCAGTTGCCTAGGTACTCCATGCCACTAACATTGCTCTCTTATACACCTTTTAGAAAGCAATGGAAAGTGGAACAAACATACATGTTTCTCACCTGCATAAACCCCTTGGGTGGTTTGTGTTTCTCTATCAATTTGAGGGACCAGGTTGCTTTGGGGCCCTCTGAGTGACTCCCCCCGCCCCACTGGTCTGTGTCTCATTTCCTTTCTGAATCCCTTTGTGTAGATTGTTAACTCTCACCACTAGAGTAGAATAACTGGCTCTTATGCCTTTATTCATTCTTCCTAATCTACAGACCATTTAGTAAACATTGATTCTTGGTATTCAAAAGCTTATTTTGAAAATAAAAATCCAAAAAATAGCTTTTATCACTTGTTATTCTTTTGTGGTCTCTTTTTGGGGCAATAAGACAGTATTTCATAAACACTCTGAAATGGGGGAAATTTTCTAGGGTAACAGGAACTGTAAGGAGTTAAAAATGAGTTTTGTAACAGTAAAATATTGCCATAATATGAATACTTAAGAAGGAAGAGATTCCCTTTACTACCATCACTTTAGTCTTATTCATACTTCTTCACCAGAGTTAATAATTTTAATATATTTCTATATTATTTTGTTCTCTTCTTTTTAAGGGATCCCCCATTGGCTCAGATGGTAAAGAATCTGCTTACAATGTGGGAAACCTGTGTTTGATTTTGGGTTGGGAAAATCCCCTGGAGAAGGGAATGGCAAGCCACTCCAGTAGTCTTGCCTGGAGAACCCCTAGGACACAGGAGCTGGTGAGCCACAGTCCAGGGAGTTGCAAAGAGTTGGACACGACTGAGCAACTAACACTTCCACGCACTTCTGGTGACTCAGTAGTAAAGAATCCATCTGCAATGCAGGAGACACAGGAGATGTGGGTTTGATCCCTGGATTGGGAAGATTCCCTGGAGGCGGGCATGGCAACCTACTCCAGTATTCTTGCCTGCGGAATCCCATAGACAGAAGAGCCTGGTGGGCTATAGTCCATTGGGTCCCAAAGACTCGGACATGAATTGACAAGCATGCATGCTTTTTAAAATCAGTACTATAAATAGAAAAGTGTAATATATATGCCTCTAAAACTTATGCTTTTCACATAAATAGCATATGAATAATTTTCCACTCTAGTTTGTATAAGCCAATATTATACTATTTAATGACTACATATACATAATATATATAAGCTATAATTTAGTCATTTGCTTATCAGGAGACAGTTAATTCCAGGCTTTTACAATCTAAACACTACTGTCTAATAGGGATTCTAGAAGTTTGTAGACTCTAGGCACATCTCTTTTATAATTATTTCTCTGCAGTAGCCCAACAACCAACTGGCATGCTGACTGGTCTTTCAATACACACTTGAGACTGTAAAGTTCTGAGATTTATGGAAGAGAAGGATGCTGTCAGATTTAACTGTCAATTCCATGAAGAGAGATAAGATTCTAGAAGTGGAGCAGAAATGTTCACTAGAGGATAACTGATAAAGGAGAACCTTCCAAAGTTGGCGGGGTAGGGGTGAGGGTGGGGAACAAGGACCAACAAAAATAATGGACAAGGGAATGAATGCCTTCAATACTGCAGAAACATGAGCTCATTAAGAATGCTTCACCAATAAGGAAGAGAGCTTTGACAATTCCTACCCAGCAGAATTTGATAATTTTATATTTAAAAAAATAAAAGATCAGTGACTTCTGTGTAATCTCTTATTTTCTTTTACATATTGTTGTTTTATTTCATGCATATTGTTCCTTTTCCTTCATTGTATATTGTGTGTGTACAAATAATTTGTCCATTAGTATACTGTCATCACCACAGGAAGCCACATCTATACATGATGAAGCTAACGTCTCACTACTCAGAGACATTGAACTTGATGCAAGCATTTCTTTTGAAGACAGGGTTGAACATGTCTGATGTGTTGGGAGAGGACCACATATTTGGATGATAAATAGGGTTAAATGTTAAAAGTAACAAGTTCTCAAATATCCATTTTAATCTTATTACATAGTAGCAAAACAGTAATAAAAATAGTGATTAATGCAATGGGAATGGAGGTAACATGCAAATTCTGTGTCATATCCTTAAAAGGAAGAAACAAGCCCCCTTTTTCTGTTCTTTCCTTTAATTGAAATATAGTTAATTTACAATACTATGTTAGTTTCAGAAGTACAACATAGTGATGATATTTTCAGATTATAGTTCACTTAAAGTTTTTATAAAATAGTCTGTATTCTCTGTGTTGTACATTACATCTTTGTATCTTATTTATTTTTTTCTAGTGAAAGTGAAAATTTTGTTTATGCTCAGTCATGTCTGACTCTTTGTGACCCTTTGGACTATATAGTCCATGGAATTCTCCAGGCCAGAATACTGGAGTGGGTAACCTTTCCCTTCTCCAGGGGATCTCTCCAACCCAGGAGTCAAATGCAGGTTTCCTGAATTACAGGTGGATTCTTTACCAGCTGAGCCACAGGGGAAGCCCTTTTATCTAGTAGTTTGTACCAATTAATCCCCTTCCCCTATCTTGTCCCACCTCCCATCCCTCTCCCCATTGATAACCACTATTTTTTTTTTTTCTGATCTGAGTCTGTTTCTGTTTTGTTGTATGTATTCATTTGTTTTAATTTTTAGATTCCATATATAAGTGAAAATTACAGTATTTGTCTTTCTCTGTTTTACTTCTCTAAGCATAAGGCCTTCCACATATGTTTTGATGGTATCTTTTTCAATTAAATTTTAAACTTACTTTCTTGTTTTGGGGGTATCAAAATGCAGTTGACCTCTGCATATTCATTTTTCATCAAGCAACTTTACTACTTAATTTTAATAATCTACTTTTAATGACTTTCATTTTGTTTTGTTCTATATTAATCATCTTGTGTAAGTAATAGCAGTTTAAAAGTTTTAATGCTTTCAATTTTTATTCATTTTTCCTAGTTAACTGTTTTGGCTAGGACCTTCCTATTACCTGAAATTAAAATGGTAGCAGTTGGAGCAAGATCAATTTGGCAGAGTAGGAAGATTCTGAGCTTGTCTCCTCTTATGTACACTTCAAAACTACAATTCTCACTGAGAATGACTTGAGAACTAGTAGAATGGCTCTTCTACATCCAAGGCTGTAAAAAGAGAACCATATAGAGTCTGCAGGAGGGGAGGAGAAACTATCTAATTTAGACCCACAACTCTAGCAGGTGACCCAGAAGAGTAGGGTGATACATTAGGCTTTATGATCATCCCTGGGGTGGGGGGTAGTGTGAAGGGTTTATGACACACATTAGGCACTCAAGCCCTGGGGTTCAACAGCAGAAAGATGAGCCCTCTTAGCTGGTTTGAAAACCAGTGAGGTTTACCAGAGGACTATAAGAAACTGAGATTCCACTCTTGAATAGTGCATACCCAGATTTGCTTACTTCCAGTCACAGTATAGATATAGAAGGTTAAAACCTGCCTGGTGTTCTGGACAGCCTGCCAGAAATACCTAGCATATCCCCCCAGTCTACACTGGGCTCTGACTATAGCACCTCCTGTTCTGGCACTGCCAGAACAAAGAGGGAGGTCATGATGGCAAATGTGCATGCACCCTGTTGTGAAAGAGAAGTGCCAGCTTAGGCTCTGACCCTATCTCTACCCAGGCAGAGGCAGCCATTGCTGGTATCTATATGTGTGTGCACACTGGAGAAGGAGCAGAACCAGCTCAGGCACCAGCCCTGCCTCAAGCCAAGGCAGAGACTACCATAGCTGGCACATGCATGTACCAAGAACGAAGTGGAAAGAGTTTAATAGTGTAGCTCCAATCCCTATGGCTAAACCTCATCTCTAACCAAAGCATGCAAACTGAGGAAAAAGTGAAACAAATATAAAAATGCAGCCTCAAATTCAGTGGTTAAGAACACCTCCAAATAAAGCAAAGACTTCCATCACAACAGGGAGAAATTAAAATCCCTCAGAACCTATGCTCCAGCACATAAAGCCCCAGAGATAGGATGGTGATCATCATTCATCCTAGCAGAATCCTCAGTTTGCATCCGGTTCTGGGTGCAGAGCTTCTATTTCTAGCCTAGCCTACCTGATGGCTGTCAGTGCACCTTGAGGGGAGACATATAATTTCATCGAGACAGAAAAAGTTATCAAAATGAAAAGACAGAGGAGTATGTTTCCAACAAGAAAAGAATCCTGAAAACCCCCTAGTGAAACAGATAAATAGTTTACCTGATAGAGATTTCAAAGCAGTAATGATAAGAAAATTAACTGAACTGAGGAAAAGATGAACACAAAGAAAATTTTAACAAAGTAGAAAAATATGAAATAGAACGAGTCAGAGCTGAGGGATACAATAAAGATACACTAGAAGGAATTAATAGCAGATTAAGTGAAGCAGAAGAATGTGTAAGTGATCTGGAAGATAAAATAGAAATGGCCTATTCAAAAGAGCAAAAAGAAAAAATAAATTTTAAAAGAAAAGAATACTGAAAGGGACCTCTGGGGCAATATCAGGTGTACTAACATTCACACTATAGGGGTCCCAGAAGGAAAATACAGAGAAAAGGGGTAAAAAATGTATTTGAAAAAATTATGGCTGAAAACTTCCTGAACCTGAAGAAGGAAACAGATATTCAAGTATAGGAAGCATGGAGAATCCCTATCAAGATGAATGCAAAGAGACTAACACCAGAACATATCATAATTAAAATGGCTAAAGTTAGAGAAGTCTAAATGCAGTAAAATAAAAACAAAGTGTTACACACAAGGGAACCCACATAAGGCTATTGGCTAATTTTCCAGCAGAAACTTTGCAGGCCAGAGGGGCAGGGTATGATATATTTAAAAGGCTTAAAGGAAAAACACCTACAACCTAAGGTACTCTATCAATCAGAATTGAAATTGAGAAGGAATTTTTCAGACAAGCAAACACTAAAGGAGTTCTTTACCACTAAACTGACCTTGAAAGAAATGTTATAGGGGCTTCTCTAATTCTTTGAAAAGAGAAAGCTGTAACCAGAAATAAGAAAGCATAGGAAGGGAGAAATCCACAGGTAAAAGCAAATATATAAAGAAGGTAGGAGATCAAACACTTAAGATAGTATGAAAGTTAAAGGAAAAAAAAATCATACAATTATTTATAAGTGCAGTAAACAGTTATGAAATAGGCATGAAGGTATAAAATACACCAAAAGACATAAAATGTTTGGGAAGAGTGAAAAATGTAGACATTTAAAATGTGTTTGAACTTAACCATCAGTCTGAAACAAGTAGACATAGCTGTTTAGTTATATTCCCTTTTGGCTCTGCTGGTAAAGAATCTGCCTGCAATGCAGGAGACCTGGGTTCAATCCCTGGGTTGGGAAGATTCCCTGGAGAAGGGAAATGCTACCCACTTCAGTATTCTGACCTAGAGAATTCCATGGAGTGTACAGTCCATGGGGTCATGGAGAGTTGGACATGACTGAGCAACTTTCACTTTCACTTTCAGACATAGTTATAGGTCAACATTATAAACGTCATGGTAACCACAAATCATAGCTTATAATAGATAAACAAAAAATAAAGAGAAAGGAACCCATATGGAACACTAAAGAAAATCATCAGACCACAAAGGAATATACTAAAAGAAAAAGAAAATAACAAAGAGGAACTACAAAGACAATCAGAAAAAAAATGAAATAGCAATAAGTACATACCTGAGTAATCACTTTAAATATTTGTGGACTAAATGCTCCAAACAACATTGGATGCCCAACTGAAAAAGTAAGGTTTATCTACATGCTGCCTAGAAGAGACTCATTGCGAGAGGCTGATAAAGGATATTCCATAAATAAAAAGAAAGGTAGCCTAGCAATATTCATATTAAACACATACAAGTTTTTAAAAATCTATAATAAAAGGCATAAAAATACTATATAAAAATAAAGGCATCAATGCAAGAAGATATAACATTCCTAAACATATATTCATCTAATATAGGAGCATCAAAATATATAAAGCAAATACAAACAGCCATTAAGGGAGAAATTGATGTTAATACAATAATAACAGGAAACTTTAACATCCCACTTACGTCAATGGATAGATTATCCAAACAGAAAATCATTAGGTAAAGAGTGACTTTAAATGACACACTAGACCAGATAAACTTAGTATTATAGATATCTACAGGAAATTCCATCCATAAAATAGCAGAATACACATTCTTTTCTCTTTTTTTAACATTTAAAAATTTTAATTTTCACTTTTTCTTTCATTTTTATTAAGATATAAATTATATACAGTATTGTATTTAATGTAAGATTAAGTTGTATAGCATGATTATTTGTATTTCATACATCACGAAATTATTACTACAATGAGTTGAGTGAATATCCACCATCTCATATAAATACAAAATGAAATATTGTTTTCCTTGTGATGATAACTCTTAGGAGTACTCTCTTAACAATTTTCATATATAGCATACAACAGGGTTAATTGTATTGTGTTGTACATTATATCCCTTGTACTTATTTATCTTATAACTGGAAGTCTGTATTTTTAAATCTCTTTGCCCAGTTCCCTCTCTCTTGCCCCCTGCCTCTAGTAACCACAAATCTGATGTCAGTTTCTATGAGTTTGCTTATTTGCTTGCTTGTTTGTCTTTGAAGCATAATTGACCTACAATACAATGATAGTTCTTGTTACATGACATACTGATCCCATATTTCTGTATATTTCAAAATGATCATTATGATAATTCTAGTAACCATTTTTTCACCAAAGACATTACATAATAATTAACTATATTCCACACATTGTACATTTAATAACTATATTTTTTTGTAATGGAAAGTTTGTACCTCTTAAACTCCCTAACCTATTTTTTTTTTCTACTCACCTCTACCCTCTGGTAATCACCTACTTGTCATCTGGAAATACACATTCTCTTCAGGTGCACATGAAATGTTATCCAGCATAGATCGCATGCTAGAATACAAAACATACCTTAATAAATTTATGCATGTTGAATTTTTATCAAACATCTTTTCCAGCAACTATGGTATGAAACTAGAAATGAATTACAGGAAAAAAATGGAAAAAAAATGAACTCACAAACATTTGGAGACTAAACAGCATGCTATTAAAAAAACAATGAGTCAACAAAAAATCAAAGAGATAATCCAAAATTCCTTTAGATGATTGAAAGTAAAAATTTTCCAAAATCTATGTGGTTCAGCCAAATCAATTCCAAAAAGAGAATTTATAATGATACCTGCTCACCTCAATAAACAAGAAAAATCTCAAATAAACAACCTACCATACCACCTAAAGGAACTAGAAAAAGCAAAGTGGAAAGACAGCAGAAACAAGGAAATAATAACCATCACAGTGGCAGTAAATAAAAAAGAAGAGTCCAAAAAATTAAAAACATCAATGAAAGCAAGAGCTGGATTTTTGATAAGAAAAAAATTGAGAAATTCTCATCCTGTTTCATCAAGAAGAAAAACAGAGAAGACCCAAATAAGCAAAATATGAAATGAAAGATAAGTTACAAGCAATATAAAAATATACAATCATAAGAGAATACCCCAAGAAGTTTTATGATTACAAATTGGACAACTGAGAAAAAATGGATGAATTCCCAGAATCATATGCACTTCTGTGACTAATCAAGAAGAAAGATAACTTGAACAATCAATTACTATTAATATTATCAAACTAGAATCAGTGGGACTTCCCTAGTTGTCCAGTGGTTAATCCACCTGCCAAGGTGGGGGACCCAGTTTCAATCCCTAGTCTGGGAACTAAGATCCCACATGCTTTAAGGCAGCTAAGCCTGTGCACCACAACTGCTGAAGCCCGAGAGCCTGTGCAATCCAACAAAAGAAGCCACCACAATGAGAATTCTGTTCAGTTCCATTAGAGAGTAGACTTAACTTGCCACAATTAGAGAAGGTCCACATGCAGCAATAAAGACCCAGGGCAGCCAAAAGTAAATAAATTTTTTAAAAAAGTTAAAAAGAAATAGAATCTGTAATAAAAAAGCTACCAACAGACAAAAGTACAGGACTGATTTCTTCACAGGAGAATTTTACCAAGCATTACCCTGCTCTCCACACCATCTCCAGCATTTATTAATTGCAGATTTTTAAATGATGGCCATTCTGACTGGTCTGAGGCGATATCTTGTTGTAGTTTTGATTTGGATTTCTCTAATAATTAGTGATGTTGAGCAACTTTTCTGGTGTTTGTTACTCTAAGACCAGGAACAAGACAAGGATGTCCAGTATTAGTCAACATAGTTTTGGAAGTCCTAGCCGTGGCTATCAGAAATGAAAAAGAAATAAAATGAGGCAACAGAATTCTCCTAAAAGAAAAGAGAGGAATGAGAGAGTAACAGGCAGGAAGGCCAGGGGCTTCCAAACGGAGGAAATAGGCTGCAACTGTCAGACATTTTTATCTCTCTTAAGGGGCAGGAGGAAACAAACTAGCGATATTTTTCCCTTCTCTATACAAATTTAAAAGGAGGTTTCTCTTAAAATACTGTGCTGCCATAATGACACCTGGTTTCACCTGAAGTTAACTATTCTCAAACCTAGAGATAACCAATGCCTTTTTCTTATGGAAATATTTGGCTTAAGCTATGCTAATGTACTATGCATTTACCCCTAACTCTGACTTCAAGTTGGTTCTGCCTTTTGGCTCAGAATTTACTTGACAAACCAGTATGTTATACTCAGATATTGTTCCCCTAATCTATGTAAATGAAACTATTTGTATGGTGATCTGCCCTTCTTCAAGATTCAAGTTAATCATTTTATGGCCCAGGATGAACCATTTGGTGCCAAGATTATCCCAAAATGCATCTTATGGGTGAGGGGCCTGATGCCATTCTGAGATTAAGACATTCCTTTCTTTCATTAACAGACTGCTAGTGACTATATAACATACAGCTGAAGACTAGCAGGGGGGTAATCTTTCTGCCCCTTTCTGACACCTATGTCAGAAGCTTTCTCTATCTCCTTTATAGTTTAATAAAACTTCATTACACAGATTGGAAAACATGAGTAAAATTGTCACTGTTTGCAAATGACATGATATTGTATCTAGATAATCCTAAAGATGCCATCAGAAAACTACTAGAGCTAATCAATGAATTTAACAACATCACAGAATACAAAATTAACACACAGAAATCACTTGTGTTCCTACACACTAATAGTGAAAGACCAAAAAAGAGAAATTAAGGAAAAAATCTCGTTGGCCAATGCAACAGAAAGGGTAAAATACCTAGGACTAAATCTACCTATTGAGGCAAAAGACTTGTTTGCAAAATAAATAAATAAACTATAAGACAGTGATGAAAGAAATGAAAGTTGTCACTAACATTGTGAGTTTAATTTGTTTGAGTATCTTTGAACTTTACGAACTTGAATGTACAAATCTCTCCTCTGATTTAGAGAATTGTCAGCCATTACTTTTTAAATAAAGTTTTATTACCCAATCTCGCTCCCTTCTCCTTCTGGAATTCCAATAATCTGTAGATTGCCTCCCTTAATGATATTCCATAGCCTTTCTTTACTTTCTCACTCATTTTTTTTTCTTTTTTGACTGCATGATTTTAAATTATTTGTGTTAGATTTCATTGAGTCTTTCTTTTTCAAGGTCCAGTCTATTTCTGATGCTCACTAAAGGTCCGTTTAATCAAGGCTATGGTTTTTCCAGTGGTCATGTATGGATGTGAGAGTTGGATTGTGAAGAAAGCTGAGTGCCGAAGAATTGATGCTTTTGAACTGTGGTGTTGGAGAAGACTCTTGAGAGTCCCTTGGACTGCAAGGAGATCCAACCAGTCCATTCTAAAGGAGATCAGCCCTGGGTGTTCTTTGGAAGGAATGATGCTAAAGCTGAAACTCCAGTACTTTGGCCACCTCATGTGAAGAGTTGACTCATTGGAAGACTGATGCTGGGAGGGACTGGGGGCAGGAGGACAAGGGGACAACAGAGGATGAGATGGCTGGATGGCATCACTGGCTCGATGGACATGAGTTTGGCTGAACTCTGGGAGAGTGAACTCCCTGATGGACAGGGAGGCCTGGGGTGCTGCAATTCACGGGGCTGCAAAGAGTTGAACACGACTGAGTGACTGAACTGAACTGAATAAAATCTTCAATATAGTCATGAATTTATTTAAACCCCAAATTTCTATTTGATTATTTTCTCTTTCCTCTTTGGTGAACTTCTCATTTTGTTCTGGTATTATTTTCCTAAATTCATGAAGTGGTTTTTTCTGTGTTCTCTTGCTCTCTGAGCATCTTTGTTGTTGTTGTTCAGTCACTAAGTCATGTCTGAATCTTTGTGACCCCATGGACTGCAGCACGCAGAAGGGACAGGCTTCCCTGTCCTTAACCATCTTTCAGAGTTTGCTTAAAGTCATATTCATTGAGTTGGTAAGTGCCGTTCTATCATCTCATTGTTTGCCATTCCCTTCTCCTCCTGTCTTCAATCTCTCCCAGCATCACAATCTTTTCCAATGAGTTGGCTCTTAACATCAGGTGGCCAAAGTATTGGAGTTTCAGCATCAGTCCTTCCAGTGAATATTCAGAGTCGTTTTTCTTATGATTAACTGGTTTGATCTCCTTGCTGTCCAAGGGACTCTTGAGAGTCTCCTCTAATACCACAGCTTAAAAGTATCAATTCTTTGGTACACAGCTTTCTTTATGGTCCAATATTAACATCAGTACATGACTACTGGAAAAACTATAGCTTTGACTACTCAGACTTTTGTTGGAAAGTTGAAGTCTCAGCTGTTTAGTTTTGTCATAACTTTTTCTCCAAGGAACAAGTATCTTTTAATTTTATGACTGCAGTCACCATCCCCAGTGATTTTGGAGCCCAAGAAAATGAATTTGTCACTGTTCCCACTTTTCCCCCATTTATTTGCCATGAAATGATGGGACTGGATGCCATGATCTCAGTTTTTTGAATGTTGAATTTTAAGCTAGCTCATCCACACTCTTTCACCATCATCAAGAGGCTCTTTAGTTTCTCTTTGTTTTCTGACATTAGGGTGGTATTATCTGCATATCTAAGATTGTTGGGATTTCTCCCAGCAATCTTGATTTCAGCTTGTGATTCATCCAGCTTGGCATTTTGTAAGATGCAATGTGCATATAAGTTAAATAAACAGAGTGACAATATACAGCCTTGACATGCTCCCTTCCCAATTGTGAACCAGCCCATTGTTTCATGTCTGGTTTTAACTGTTCATTCTCCACCATCATACAGGTTTCTCAGGAGACAGTAAGATGGTCTGGTATTCCCATCTCTTTAAGAATTTTCCACAATTTGTTGTGATCCACACAGTCAAAGGCTTTAGTGTAGTCAATGAAGCAGAAGTTAATTTTTATTTTTTTAATTCCCTTGTGTTTTCTATGATCCAAAGAATGATGGTAATTTGGTCTCTGGTTCCTCTGCCTTTTCTAAACCCAAGTTTGTACATCTGGAAGTTCTTGGTTCAAATAGTTCAAGTACTGTTGAAGTCCAACTTGAAGGATTTTGAGCATTACCTTGCTATAGCATGTGAAATGAGCATAACTGTATGGTAGTTTGAACATTTTTGGCATTGCCCTTCTTTGGGATTGGAATGAAAACTGAACTTTTCTAGTTCCGTGGCCACTGCTGACTTTTGCAAATTTTCTGGTATATTGGATGTAACCCTCCTAACAGCATCACCTTTTATGATTTTAAATAGCTCAGTTGGAATTCATCATCTCCACTAGCTTTCTTTGTAGTAATGCTTCCTAAGATCCACTTGATTTCACACTCCAGGATGTCTATCTCTAGATAAGCAACCACACCATTGTTATCCAGGTCAATAAGACCTTTTTGTATAGTTCTGTATATTCTTGCCACCACTACTTAATGCCTTCTGCTTCTGTTAGGTCCTTGCTATTTCTGTCCTTTACTGTGCTCGTCTATTTATGAAATGTTCCCTTGGTATCTACAATTTTCTTGAAGAGATCTGTAATCTTTCCCATTCTACTGTTTTTCTCTATTTCTTTGCATTGTTCACTTAAGAAGGCTTTCTTATCTTTCCTTCCTATTCTCTGGAACTCTGTATTCATTTGGGTATATCTTTCCCTTTCTGCTTTGCCTTTTGCTTCTCTTCTTTTTTCACCTATTTGTAAGGTGTCCTCAGACAACCACTTTGCCTTCTTGTATTTCTTTTTCTTCTGGATGGATTTGGTCAAAATTCTGCCCATAATTGTTCAGTCTGTCTACCAGATCTTTAGAACGTCTTTAGAATTGTTATTTTGAATGATTTGTCAACCAGTTCATGTGTGTTCATTAATCTCCATTTCTTGGATATCTGTTACTGAAAGTTTACTGTATTCTTTTGTTGGTGTCATGTTTCCCTGATGCTTTGTGTTTTTTGCAGTCTCATGTAGATTTGGGATAGGAGAGGAGGGCATCATCAGCAGTTCAGGATTCCAGAGCAAAAGACAGAAAAGGCGAGAGATGGAGAGTCAGGTAGAGGTCAGATTATGAAAGCATCACCTGTCACTTTAAGATGTCTAGATATTAATGTGATTTGAGGAGTGGTTCATGGTCACATGTGCTTTGAGACAGGTGACTCTAAACACTATGGGAGGGATGAATTTGAAGGGCATACAAATAAATGGAGGGAGACGAATCTCAAGGCATTAATAACGAAATAAAAAAGGTGATGCAGGCCTGAACTGGGGGAGTGTTTCCAGAAACATTTAGGATATAAAACTTTCTGGGTCGAGTATAGAATAAATCTTTATGAAATGAATACATGTACAAATCCTGGGACCCTGAATGAGTAGACTCTGATAGTTACTATAAAAAGGTATCAACTGAGAAGAGAAATGATCTACATGAACTGTCTGAAGTTGCTTCTATTTATTTGGCATTTTTCCTATTTCACATCTTCCAGTGTTGAAGGGACTCATGTAGGTGTTTTATTTGAATTTGTGCTTCTTGGACCTACCAAGCTCATTGGGAAACAAGAGCAAAAACAAGTCACTTGTAGAATTTTTTTTTTTAAAGCACTTTGAGGTTATAGCTTGTAGTCACTATTTTAGGAGATAACTGAGAATCTTTTGTAAACGCAAAGGTAACTTCTACAGTTGAAGAAAGAAAAATAAAATAAAATAAATAACTATAGGAGTGAAAAACTATAATTTCTTACTATAGCCCTAATAATATGACTGATTAAAGGCACTAAATTAATTCATATTTATGGACAATACATATTAAATGTGGTTGCTCAATAGACAGGGCATCCAGTAGAATAAAAATTAATTTTCTATATGCTGCTTTTAAATGATACAGCACTCCTTAAAACCAACATCCCTTCTGAAATATTAATTCATTACAAATAATAAAACAAGTTGATATACTAGGTGGATACAACTGAGGAGGTACTATGTAGCAAATTTCCCATGACTCCCATTATCACTGGGAAAGCCAATTGTAAAATATATAGTCATAGAAAACACAAGAAATATTTTAGTATTTGGTTTCAGAGGTGCTTTTGCAGTCATATTGAATATAACTTATAGCTAGTACTTATGAACACAGAGTTATATAAAAATGTAACTAGGAAGCCACATTTTGAGAAGGCAATCTCTAGATGTCTATCTAAGTCTCCCAACAAGACCCAAAATTCTAAATATAATCCTGCCACCCACTCTCAGGTATATGCTAAATACTAGCCTAAATGAACTTACTTTCTCCAGCACTCTTTGTCATTTATTGCCTTACTATGGCCAGAGGAAGAATGCAAACACCTTACTAAGAAATAGTGTTTGGCTGTAGGTTGCATAAAAGGAGTTAGCACAAGGTTGATTTTGCCACAAAATCTGATTTTGGAAACATCAATGTCCAGGTGGTCCAGGGCTGAGTGCTCTGGGCTTCATTACCTTGTTTGCTTTCTCTGTGTTCTGGCAGCTGAGACTTGCACAGGTCATGGAGCGTGCAATTCCAATATTCACCTTTTCTTTATCTATTAAGGCTATCTGTCCAAATTCTGTGGATGCTGACTGATTTTTGGTCATTGAGTGAGAAACCAATGGACACTGATAATCAACTTGCAAATGCCTGGCTCTTTGACACGTCTCATTATTGAGGTTCAAACTAGTAGAATCCCAACCTGAAAAATCTGAAAACAAAGTCTCCATTTATTAGAATGTGAGTAAGAATACAACTCTGACTATCTACTACAGACTCTTTTTTTAAAATTAATTTATTTTAATTGGAGGCTAATTAATTTACAATATTGTATTGGTTTTGCCATACATCAACATAAATCCGCCACGGATGTACACATGTTCCCCATCCTGAATCCCCTTCTCACCTCCCTCCCCATACCATCCCTCTGGGTTATTCTAGTGCAACAGCCCCAAGAATCCTGCATCACGCATCGAACCAGGACTGGCAATTCGTTTCACATCTGATATTATACATGTTTCAATGACATTCTCCCAAATCATCCCACCCTCACCCTCTCCCACAGAGTCCAAAAGACTGTTTTATACATCTGTGTCTCTTTTGCTGTCTCGCATACAGGGTTATCATTACCATCTTTCTAAATTCCATATGTATGCGTTAGTATACTGAATTGGTGTTTTTATTTCTGGCTTACTTCACTCTGCATAATAGGCTTCAGTTTCATCCACCTCATTAGAACTGATTCAAATGTGTTCTTTTTAAGGGATGAGTAATACTCCATTGTGTATATGTACCACAGCTTTCTTATCCATTCGTCTGCTGATGGACATCTAGGTTGCTTCCATGTTCTGGCTATTAGAAATAGTGCTGCAATGAACATTGGGGTACACGTGTCTCTTTCAATTCTGGTTTCCTCGGTGTGTATGCCCAGTAGTGGCATTGCTGGGTCATAAGGCAGTTCTATTTCCAGTTTTTTAAGGAATCTCCACACTGTTCTCCATAGTGGTTGTACTAGTTTGCATTCCCACCAACAGTGTAACAGGGTTCCCTTTCCTCCACACCCTCTCTAGCATGTACTGCCTGTAGACTTTTTATTTTATTTTATTTTATTTTACTTTACCATATTGTATTGGTTTTGCCATACATCAACATGAATCTGCCACGGGTGTACACGTGTTCCCAATCCTGAACCCCCCTTCCACCTCCATCCCCATAACATCTCTCTGGGTCATCCCAATGCACTAGCCCCAAGCATCTTGTATCCTGCATCGAACCTAGACTGGCGATTCATTTCATATATGATATTATACATGTTTCAAGACTTTTGGATAGCAGCCATTCTGACTGGCATGAAATGGTACCTCATTGTGGTTTTGATTTGCATTTCTCTGATAATGAATGATTTTGAGCATCTTTTCATGTGTTTGCTAGCCATTTGTATGTTTTCTTTGGAGAAATGTCTGTTTAGTTCTTTGGCCCATTTTTGATTGGGTCGTTTATTTTTCTGGAATTGAGCTGCAGGAGTTGCTTGTATATTTTTGAAATTAGTTCTTTGTCAGTTGCTTCTTTTGCCATTATTTTCTCCCATTCTGAAGGCTGTCTTTTCACCTTGCTTATAATTTCCTTTGTCATGCAGAAGCTTTTAATTTTAATTAGGTCCCATTTGTTTATTTTTGCTTTTATTTCCAATATTCTGGGAGGTGGGTTATAGAGGATCCTGCTGTGATGTATGTCGGAGTTTTGCCTATGTTCTCCTCTAGGAGTTTTGTAGTTTCTGGTCTTACGTTTAGATCTTTAATCCATTTTGAGTTTATTTTTGTTTATGGTGTTAGAAAGTGTTCTAGTTTCATTCTTTTACATGTGGTTGACCAGTTTTCCCAGCACCACTTGTTAAAGAGATTGTCTTTTCTCCATTGTATATTCTTGCCTCCTTTGTCAAAGATAAGGTGTTCATAGGTGTGTGGATTTATCTCTGGACTTTCTATTTTGTTCCATTGATCTATATTTCTGTCTTTGTGCCAGTACCATACTGTCTTGATGACTGTGGCTTTGTAGTAGAGCTTGAATTCAGGCAGCTTGATTCTTCCAGTTCCATTCTTCTTTCTCAAGATTGCTTTGGCTATTCGAGGCTTTTTGATTTCCATACAAATTGTGAAATTATTTGTTCTAGCTCTGTGAAAAATGCTGTTGGTAGCTTGATAGGGATTGCATTGAATCTATAGATTGCTTTGGGAAGTATACTCATTTTTGCTATATTGATTCTTCCGATCCATGAACGCAGTCTATTTCTCCATCTATTAGTGTCCTCTTTGATTTCTTTCACCAGTGTTTTATAGTTTTCTATATATAGGTCTTTTCTTTCTTTAGATAGATATATTCCTAAGTATTTTATTCTTTTCGTTACAATGGTGAATGGAATCGTATACTTAATTTCTCTATTTTCTCATTATTAGTATATAGGAATGCAAAGGATTTCTGTATGTTGATTTTATATCCTGCAACTTTACTATATTCATTGATTAGCTCTAGTAATTTTCTGGTGAAGTTTTTAGGGTTTTCTATGTAGAGGATCATGTCATCTGCAAACAGTGAGAGTTTTACTTCTTCTTTTCCAATTTGTATTTCTTTTATTTCTTTTCCTGCTCTGATTGCTGTGGCCAAAACTTCTAAAACTATGTTGAATATAGTGGTGAGAGTGGGCACCCTTGTCTTGTTCCTGACTTTAGGGGAAATGCTTTCAATTTTTCATCATTGAGGATAATGTTTGCTGTAGATTTGTCATATATAGCTTTTATTATGTTGAGGTAACCTACAGACTCTTATTTCAAAAAATCAGTTTCATGTCCTCCTCTCCCCACTAACTCACTACTCCTTCACAGCTTATTGTATATTACACATCACTGCCATTCATGAAATGTTAACTAGTGTCTCATTTTTTCTACTTTTCAGTTCAGTTCAGTTCAGTCATTCAGTCATGTCCGGCTTTTTGTGACCCCATGAATCGCAGCACGCCAGGCCTCCCTGTCCATCACCAACTCCTGGAGTTCATTCAGACTCATGTCCATCGAGTCAGTGATGCCATCCAGCCATCTCATCCTCTGTCGTCCCCTTCTCCTCCTGTCCCCAATCCCTCCCAGCATCAGAGTCTTTTCCAATGAGTCAACTCTTTGCAGGAGGTGGCCAAAGTACTGGAGTTTCAGCTTTAGCATCATTCCTTCCAAAAGAAATCCCAGGGCTGATCTCCCTCAGAATGGACTGGTTGGATCTCCTTGCAGTCCAAGGGACTCTCAAGAGTCTTCTCCAACACCACAGTTCAAAAGCATCAGTTCTTCAGTGCTCAGCCTACTTCATAGTCCAACTCTCACATCCATACATGACTACTGGAAAAACCATAGCCTTGACTAGACGGACCTTAGTCAGCAAAGTAATGTCTCTGCTTTTGAATATGCTAACTAGGTTGGTCATAAGTTTTCTTCCAAGGAGTAAGCGTCTTTTAATTTCATGGCTGCAGTCACCATCTGCAGTGATTTTGGAGCCCCCCAAAATAAAGTCTGACACTGTTTCCACCGTTTCCCCATCTATTTCCCATGAAGTGATTGGACCAGCCATGATCTTCATTTTCTGAATGTTGAGCTTTAGGCCAACTTTTCACTCTCCTCTTTCACTTTCATCAAGAGGCTTTTTAGCTCCTCTTCACTTTCTGCCATAAGGGTGGTGTCATCTGCATATCTGAGGTTATTGATATTTCTCCCGGCAATCTTGATTCCAGCTTGTGTTTCTTCCAGTCCAACGTTTCTCATGATGTACTCTGCATAGATGTTAAATAAGCAGGGTGACAATATACAGCCTTGACGTACTCCTTTTCCTATTTGGAATCAGTCTGTTGTTCCATGTCCAGTTCTAACTGTTGCTTCCTGACCTGCATACAGATTTCTCAAGAGGCAGGTCAGGTGGTCTGGTAATACTTACATTGATTCACTTAATCTTTTACTTATTCTTGCATTCCATAAGAAGTTTAAGAATAATTTAATTGCCACAGAATTATTAGATATTAAAGATCTTGCATATTTCCAAATCAGTGTACTATTTATTGAAAATAACAATTCTAGCATTTAGAGAATGAACCCTATTAATCTGTTTTGTTTCAAAACATAGTTTGGTTTGGCACATCATGAAAATGCTTCAAAGGATTTCTGTGAAACAACTGCCAAAAAATCAGCTATCTAAAAAAAAATAGTCAGTGCCTTCCATATTCAAATTAATCTACTTTGAATAACAAATACCAGCACAACATATACCTTTGATGCCTTTGATCCCTTTGACCCCCTAAAGTCAGAAAGAAGACAAGGGTGCCCATTCTCACCACTACTATTCAACATAGTTTTGGAAGATTTAGCCACATCAATCAGAGAAGAAAAAGAAATAAAAGGAATCCAAAAGGAAAAGAAGTAAAAGTCACTGCTTACTGATGACATGATCCTCTACATAGAAAACCCTAAAGACACCACCATCAGAAAATTACTAGAGCTAATCAATGAATATAGTAAAGTTGCAGGATATAAAATCAACACACAGAGATCCCTTGTATTCCTACACATTAACAATGAGAAAACAGAAAGAGAAATTTAAAAAAAACAATCCCATTCACCATTGTGATGAAAAGAATAAAGTACTTAGGAATAAATCTACTAAAGACAGAAAAGACCTATATATAGAAAACTATAAAACACTGATGAAAGAAATCAAATATAACACAAATAGATGGAGAAAAACACCATGTTCATGGATTGAAAGAATCAATATAGTGAAAATGAGTATACCATCCAAAGCAATCTATAGATTCAATGCATTCCCTATCAAGCAACCAACGGCATTTTTCACAGAACTAGAACAAATAATTTCACAATTTGTATGGATTTACTAAACAGCTCGAATAGTCAAAGCAATCTTGAGAAAGAAGAATGGAACTGGAAGAATCAACCTGCCTGACTTCAGGCTATTCTACAAAGGCACAGTCATTAAGAGAGTATGGTACTTGCACAATGACAGAAATATAGATCAATGGAACAAAATAGAAAGCCCAGAGATAAATCCTCACATCTATGGACACCTTATATTTTACAAAGGAGGCAAGAATATACAATGGAGAAAAGACAATCTCTTTAACAAGTGGTGCTGGGAAAACTGGTCAACCACATGTAAAAGAATGAAACTAGAACACTTTCTAACACCATACACAAAAATAAACTCAAAATGATTTAAAGATCTAAATGTAAGACCAGAATCTATAAAACAGAGGAAAACATAGGCAAAACACTCTCTCACATAAAACACAGCAAGATCCTCTATGACCTACCTCCCAGAGTAATGGAAATAAAAACAAAAGTAAACAAATGGGACCTAATTAAACTTAAAAGCTTTTGCACAATGAAGGAGACTATAAGCAAGGTGAAAATACAGCCTCAGAATGGGAGAAAATAATAGTCAATGAAGCAACTGACAAATAATTAATCTCAAAAATATACAAGCAACTCCTGCAGCTCAATTCCAGAAAAATAAATGACCCAATTTAAAAAATGAGCCAAAATACTAAACAGACATTTCTCCAAAGAAGATATACAGATGGCTAACACACACATGAAAAAATGCTCAACATCACTCATTATCAGAGAAATGCAAATCAAAACCACAACGAGGTACCATCTCTGGTCTGAATGGCTGCTATCCAAAAGTCTAGAAGCAATACATACTGGAGAGGGTGTGGAGAAAAGGGAACCATCTTACACTGTTGGTGGGAATGAAAACTAGTACAGCCACTATGGAGCAGTGTGGAGATTCCTTAAAAAACTGGAAACCAAACTGCCATATGATACAGCAATCCCACTGCTGGGCATACACACTGAGAAAACCAGAATTGAAAAAGGCTTGTGTATCCCAATGTTCATCACAGCACTGTTTACAATAGCTAGGACATGGAAGCAACCTAGATATCCATTGGCAGACGAATGGATAAGAAAGCTGTGGTACATATACACAATGGAATATTACTCAGCTATTAAAAAGAACACATTTGAATCAGTTCTAATGAGGTGGATGAAACTGGAGCCAATTATACAATGTGAAGTAAGTCAGAAAGAAAAAGACCAATACAGTATATTAACATGCATATATGGAATTTAGAAAGATGGTAACAATGACCCTATATGTGAGACAGCAGAAGAGACTCAGAGATAAAAAAAAAAAAAAACACACACACACACACACACCAGACTTTTGGACTCTGTGGGAGAAGGCGAAGGTGGGATGATTTGAGAGAACAGCATTGAAACATGTATATTACCATATGTGAAACAGATCTCCAGTCCAGGTGCAATGCATGAATCAGGGTGCTCAGGGCTGGTGCACTGGGATGACCCTGAGAGATGGGATGGGGAGGGAAGGGGGAGGGGATTTCAGACTGGGGGACACATGTACACCCATGGCTGATTCATGCCAATGTATGGCACAAAACACTACAATATTGTAAAGTAATTATCTTCCAATTAAAATAAGTAAATATTTTTCAATTCTTAATTATTCTTATATTAGTATATTTATAATATTATTAAATGTTTATCAAGTATTTAATCTCCTTATCCCTTTTTTTGGTGGATTCATGTTGATGTATGGCAAAACCAATACAATATTGTAAAGTAATTAACCTCCAATTAAAATAAATAAATTTATATTTTAAAAAGTTAAAAAATAAAATAAAATAAATTTATATTTAAAAATACTATTGAAGCAAGAAAAAAATAAGTAAATATTTTTTTTAAAAGAAGAAGCCTCCACCTCTTCAGACTTTATACTTTGATTTCAGTAAGGAAATGTGTTTATCTATGGATGGGGGTACACTAGAGCATGTTGTGGACCCAAGTCTAGTGGTTCAGGGCATGCTGGTTCGATCCCTGGGTTGGGAAGATCCCCTGGAGAAGGAAATGGCAACTCACTCCAGTATTCTTGTCTGGAGAAACCCATGAGAGGAGCCTGGTGGGCTACAGTCTACGGGGGTCGCAAAGAGTCAGACACAACTGAGCGACTTCATTTTCACTTTAAAATAAGTAAATATGTATTTAAAAAAAGAAGAAGAAGAAGAAGAAGCCTCCACCTCTTCCAGACTTTATACATTGACTTCAGTAAGGAAATGTGTTTATCTGTGAATGGGGGTACACTAGAGTGTGTTGTGAACCCCAGTCTAGTGGTTCAGGGCATGCTGCAGTTTTGTATTCAGAGGACATTATACTTCATCAGCTCAGTTTGTGTTCCAAGACATTGGCAACTTGTGGTTCTTGGAGAGATCTGCAAAGGTTCTGTTGAGCCTGCAAAGTCTATTATGGTTCTCAGTGGTGACTTCAGGTCCAGTGGTTAGGGACCAAGGCAGCTGGTGGTTTGGTTGGAACTGGCGGCACGTCTACACTTGGTTTCAGGGGCAAGCTACAGTTGCCTTTGTAATGGCAGGTGTCATTTGCTGATACACACATAGTGGCAAAAGCCAGAACCAGTATAAGGACTTGGGATCAGCTATGAATGCACTAGCAGCTGTGGGGACCCTTGCTATCAATGTGTACTCCTGTGGCTGTAGGGTCTTGCCATGAGCATGTGTATGGCAGTGGAGGCCAATGGTGGGAGGTGGATTTCAGGTGCACAGCTGGAGGGCTTATTCATGAACACATGCATAGTGGGAGTGGAATACCACAGGCATCTTACATGTGTGCACCATAGTCTTGTGATGTTTGCTTGTATGGATACTAAGCACTGGCAGCTGGTGGTAGAGAGGAGCGAGGGGGTAAGGATTGCATCAGCTCGATACAGACTGAATGCAAAGACATAAGGGGTAAAAACTTAATTGATAAACTCTATGGGGAGCTGCTAATAAACATTCATGAGTCCAACAACACAAGAGACGACTCTACACATGGACTTCACTAGATGGTCAACAGGGAAATCAGATTGATATTAATTGCAGTCAAAGATGGAGAAGCTCTATTAAGTCAGTAAAAAATAATACCAGGAGCAGACTGTGGCTCAGATCATGAACTCCTTATTGCCGAATTCAGACTTAAATTGAAGAAAGTAGGGAAAATCAATAGACCATTCAGGTATGACCTAAATCAAATCCCTTATGATTATACAGTGGAAGTGAGAAATAGATTTAAGGGACTAGATCTGATAGATAGAGTGCCTGGTGAACTATGGACGGAGGTTCATGACATTGCACATGAGGCAGGGATCAAGACCATCCCCAAGAAGCAGAAATGGAAAAAAGGCAAAAAGGTTGTCTCAGGAGGCCTTACAAATAACTGAGAAAATAACAGGAGCTAAAGGCAAAAGAGAAGGAAAGATATAGCCATCTGAATGAAGAGTTACAAAGAATAACAAGGAGAGATTTAAAAAAAAGCCCTCCTAATTAATGAATGCAAAGAAATAGAGGAAAACAATAGGATGGGAAAGACTAGAGATTTCTTCAAGAAAATTAGAGATACCAAGGGAATATTTCATGCAAAGATGGGCACAATAAAAGAAACGGTATGGCCTTAACAGAAACAGAAGATATTAAGATAAGGTGACAAAAATATACAGAATAATTATACAAAAAAAAATTTCATGAGCCAGATAACCACGATAGTGTTATTATTCACCTAGAGATAAATATCCAGGAGTCTGAAGTCAAGTGGGCCTTGGGAAGCATCACTATGAACAAAGCTAGTGGAGGTGATGGAATTCCATTTGATCTATTTCAAATCCTAAAAGATGATGCTGTGAAAGTGCTGCACTCAACATACCAGCAAATATGGAAAACTCAGCAATGGCCACAGGAATGGAAAAGGTCATCTTTCATTCCAATCCCAAAGGAAGTCAATGCCAAAAAATGTACAGACTATTGCACAATTGCACTCATCTCACATGCTAGCAAAGTAATGCTCAAACTTCTCCAAGCCAGGCTTCAACAGTATATGAACCAAGAACTTCCAGATGTTCAAGTTGGATTAGAAAAGTCAGAAGAAACAGAGTTCAGACTGCAGCATCTATTGGATCATAGAAAAAGCAAGATAATTCCAGAAAAAATCATCTACTTCTACATTATTGACTATGACAAAGCCTTTCACTGTGTGCTTAACAACAAACTGTGGAAAATTCTTAAAGAGATGAGAATACCAGACCAGCTTACCTGCCACCTAAGAAAACTATGCAGGCCAAGAAGCCACAGTTAGAACTGGACATGGAATAGCAGACTGGTTCCAGATTGGGACGGAAATAGGTCAAGGCTGTATATTGTCACCCTGCCTATTTAACTTATAGGCATAGAACATCATGCAAAATTCTGTGCTGGATGAATCACAAGCTGGAATCAAGATTGCCAGGAGAAATATCAACAACCTGAGATATGTGATGACACCACCCTTATGACAGAAAGCAAAGATGAACTGAGGAGCCTCTTGATGAAAGTGAAAGAGAAGAGTGAAAAAGCTGGCTTAAAACTCAACTTTTGAAAAACTAAGATCATGGCATCTGGTCCCATCACTTCATGGCAAATAGATGGGGAAACAATGGAAACAGTGACAGACTTTATTTTCTTGGGCTCCACAATCACTGCAGATGGTGACTGCAGCCATGAAATTAAAAGATGCTTGCTCATTGGAAGAAAAGCTATGACCAACCTACACAGCATATTGAAAAGTAGAGATAATACTTTACCAACAAATATCCATATAGTCATAGCTATGGTTTTACCAGTTGCCATGTTTGGATGTGAGAATTGGACCATACAGAAGGCTGAGTGCAGAAGAATTGATGCGTTTGAACTGTGGTGTTAAAAAGCAGTCTTCCAACAAAAGTCTGTCTAGTTAAAGGTCTGTCTTGTTTTTCCAGTAGTCATGTATGGAAGTGAGAGTTGGACTATAAAGAAAGTTGAGTGCTAAAGAATTGATGCTTTTGAACTGTGGTGTTGGAGAAGACTCTTGAGAGTTCCTTGGACTACGAGGAGATCAAACCAGGAAATCAGTCCTGAATATTCATTGGAAGGACTGATGCTGAAGCTGAAACTCCAATACTTTGGCCACCTCATGCAAAGAACTGACTCATTGGAAAAGACTCTGATGCTGGGAAAGATTGAAGGCAGTAGGAAAAAGGGACAACAGGGGATGAGATGGTTGGATGGCATCATTGACTTGATGGACATGAGTTTGAGCAAGCTCCAGGAGTTGGTGATGGACAGGGAAGCCTGGTGTGCTTCAGTCCATGGGGTTGCAAAGAGTCTGCCACAACTGAGTGACTGAACTGAACTGAACTGAACTAGTTAAGGAGATATCAACAGTAATACAATAATAGTGGGGGACATTAATACCCCACTCACAGTGATGGTTAGATCATCCAGCTAGAAAATTAATAAGGACACACAAGCCTTAAATGATACATTGGATCAGTTGGCCTTAATTGATATCTACAGGGCATTTCACCCAAAAATAATAGACTGTACTTTTTTTCCTCAAATGCAAGTGGAACGTTCTCCAGTAGAGACCACATCCTGTGCAACAAATCAAGACTTGGTAAATATAAAAATAAAACTGAAATCATTACAAGCATCTTTTCTGATCACAATGATGTAAGATAAGATATAAACTACATGAAAGAAAAGTATAAGAATCAACCCCTTGGAGGATAAAAAACACACTTCTGAATAAGCAACCAATCACCATAGAAATCAAAAAGGCAATCAAGATATGCTTAAAAATGAATGTGAATGAGAACATGACAACTCAAAACCTATGGGATGTAGAAAAAGCAGTGCTAAGATGGATGTTTATATAAATACAAGCCTACCTCAAGAAACAAGAGAGACATCAAATAAAGGATCAACTCTTACAGCCAAAGCAGCTAGAAAAAGAACAAAAAAAAACCCCACAAAGCTAGTAGAAGGAAAGAAATTGTAAAGATCTGAACAGAAATAAATGAAAAAGAAATGAAGGTGACTATAGCAAAGATCAATAAAACTAAAAGCTTGTACTTTAAGAAGATAAACATTATTAACAAACTGATAGCCACACTCATGAAGAAAAAAAGAAAGATTCAAATCAAACTTGAAATAAAAAAGAGGATACCACAGACAACACAGACACATTAAGGATCATACAAGTCTGTTATGAGCAACTAAATGCTGATAAAATGGATGACTTGGAAGAAATGCAAAAATTCTTAGAAAAGCATAACTTTCCAAAACTGAATCAGGAATAAATATAAGATATGATCAGACCAATGACAAGCATGGACAAACTGCAGGGAACTCAAACAGGGGCTCTGCAACAATCTAGAAGTGTGGGATGGTAGGGAGATGGGAAGGAGGCTCAAGAGGGAGGGAACACATGCATACATATGACTGATTCATGTTGATGTTTGGCAGAAACCAACAAAATTCTGTAAAATAATTATCCTTCCATTAAAAAATAAATAAAGAAAAAACTTTCAACAAACAAAAGCCCAGGACCAGATGGCTTCACGGGTGAATTCTACAAAAAAATTGGAGAAAAGCTAACACCTATCTTAGGTAAAAACTTAAAATTACAGAGGAAGGAAAACTCTCAAACTCATTTTACAAGGCCATCATCACCTTGATATGAAAACCAGACAAAGATGCCACAAAAAAGGAAAATTACAGGCTAATATCACTGATGAACATAGATGCAAAAATCCTCAACAAAATTCTAGCAAACAGAATCCAACAACATATTAAAAAGATCATATATCATGATCAAGTGTGCTTTATCAGTGTGATACACCATATTAACAAATAGAAAGATAAAAGCCATATGATTGTCTCAATAGATGCAGACAAGCCTTTGACAAAATTCTATGTCCATTTGTGATTAAATTAAAAAAAAAAAGTCTCCAGAAAGTAGGCATAGAAATAACATACCACAACATAATAAAATCTATATATGACAAACCCACAGCAAATATTATCCTCAGTTGATTTCCTTTAGGATTGACTGATTTGATTTCCTTGCTGGCCAGGGGATTCTCAAGGTCTTCTACAGCACCATAGCTTGAAAGCATCAATTCTTCAGCACTCAGCCTTATTTATGTTTCAAACCACACAATCATACGTGACTACTGGAAAAAAAGTAGCTTTGACTATGTGGATCTCTATCAGCAAAGTGATGTCTCTGATTTTTAATATGCCTTCTAAGTTTGTCATGGCTTTTCTTCCAAAGAGTAAGCATCTTTTAATTTCATGGCTGCAGTCATAGTCTGCAGTGATTTTGGAGCCCAAGAAAATAAAACCCACAGTTTCCATTTTTTCCCTCTATTTTTCATGAAGCAATGGAACTGGATGCTATAATCTTAATTTTTTGAATCCTAAGTTTTAAGCCAGCTTTTTCACTCTCCTCTTTCACCTTCATCTAGAGGCTCTTTAGTTCCTCTTATTTTTCTGCCATTAGGGTGGTGTTATTGCACATCTGAGGTTATTGATATTTCTCCCACCAACCTTGATTTCAGCTTGAGCTTCATTCAGCCTAGCAGCCTATAAGTTACATAAGCAGGGTGACAATAAACAGCCTTGACCTACTCCTTTTCCAATAGCGAACCAGCGCTTTGTCACAATTTGTATAGAAACACAAAAAGACACCGAATAGCCAAAGCAATTTTGAGAAAGAAAAATGGAATTGGAGGAATCAAGCTTCTTGATGTCAGACAATTCTACAAAGCTACAGTCATCAAGACAGTATGGTATCAGCATAAAAATAGAAATATACACCAATGGAATGAGATAGCCTGGAGATAAATCCACCCACCTATGGATACCTTATCTTTGACAAAGGAGGCAAAAGACAGTTTCTTCAGCAAATGGTCCTCAGAAAACTGGTCAGCTACATGTAAAAGAATGAGATTAGAACACCTCCAAACGCTATACAAGAAAATAAACTCAAAATGGATTGAAGACTTAAATGTAAGACCAGAAACTATAAACCTCTTAGAGAAAAACATAGACAAAACACTCTCTGACACAAAGTGCAGGAAAGATCCTATATGACCCATCTCCTAAAATAATGGTAATAAAAACAAAAATAAACAAATCAGGTGTAATTAAACTTAAAATATTTTGCACAGCAAAGGAAACTATAAACAAGGTGAAAAGACAGTTCTCAGCATGGGAGAATTTAATAGCAAATGAAACAACTGACAAAAAGTAATCTCCAGTTCATGTAGCTCAATACCAGAAAAATAAACAACCCAGTCAAAACATGGACAGAAGGCCTAAACAAACATTTATCCCAAAAAGACATACAAGATGGCTAATAAACACATGAAAGGATGCTCAACGTCACTCATCATTAGAGAAATGCACATCAAAACTACAGTGAAGTATCACCTTACATCAGTCAGAATGGCCATCATCAAAATCTACAAACATTAACTGCTGGAGAAGGTGTAGAGAAAAGGGATCCCTTTTACACTGTTGGTGTGAATGCAACTTGATACAGCCACTGTGGAACACAGAATGGAGACTGCTTAAAAAGTTCAGAGTAAAGCTACCATATGACCCAGCATTTTCACTACTGGACCTATACCCTGTGAATAAACCAGAATAAAAAAGACACATATACACCACTGTCCATTGCAGCACTATCTACAATAGCTAGGACATGGAAGCAACCTTGATGTCCATTGACAGGTGCATGGATATGGAATTTGTGGTATATATACACAGTGGAATATACTCAGCTATAAAAAGGAACACATTTGTGTAGTTTTAAAAAGGTGGGTGAACCTAAAGCCTATTATACAGAGTGAAGTAAGTCAGAAAGGGAAAGATCAATATCATATACCAACACATACATGTGGATTCTAGAAAGATAGTGCTGAGAATCCTACATGCAGGGCACCAATGGAGACACAGACATAAAGAACAGAATTTTGGACAGTAGGGGAAGAAGAGGGTGGAATGCTTTGAAAGAATAGTGTACTTTACCATATGTACAAAGGATCACCAGTGGGAGTTCAATGTATGATGTAGGGAACCCCAAGCCTATGCTCTGTGACAACCTAGGGGGGTGTGATGGGGAGGGAGATGAGAAGCAGGTTTAAGATGGAGGGAACATATCTATACATAATGTCGATTCATGCTGGTGTATGGCAAAAACTCACAATATGCAAAGCAATTATCCTCTAATTAAAAAAAAAAAAAAGAAAAGAAAAATAAGGTAAGAACAACTACCTTGTCCACCTCTCAGGGCTATGGGATAAAAATTTTTAAAGGAATGTGAACATTCCATACAAATATTGACAATTGCTGGAAATACAAGACTTGGGACTTGAGTAGCAGCATATTAAGAATATGGGACCTCACATATTTTGTAGAAGAGTCCTTATGAATATGGAAATGTTGTGGAAGAAGGAACATATTCAGTAAAAGGGAACTATAGAATGGGTCAAAAAAGTTCCACAGATTTCAGCAACTGGTTCCTCATTCTAGTAGTTTTCTATGATCATAATGCAGCTACCCCATGGTTAGTCTGTGATTTCACATTTCAATTATAGGCAGTTTCTCACTCTTTTCATTAACTCTAAACATGTGGCTCTGTTTTCACAGAATTTAGGCTGAAAATTGGCCCATGAAGGTTACCCTTGTCTCTCTTTACCACCATCTTTCAGATTCTAGTCTTCCTACTAACTGCCTCCTTCTCTATATATATTTTTAGTTCAACTAACTTCTCAAGAATAGAGAATTTCCCCAATCAAATTTTTGTAGTAGGCAATATCTCAAGTCATATGCAAGTCTATGGATAGGTTTGCATTTCATTAATTTTGCATTCATATTTTAATAACTATAGCTCTGGCTATGCATGTAAGCATAGTCATGTCTTCCTAGACCAAGATCTAAAGGTGTAGCCAGCTATCTATAAGAAACTGTGGGTGTGGCTGGTGTCAAGAATGTCATCTAGTGCACAAAGAATAATGTGTCGACCACAGTAGTAATTATAATTGTTGTTGTTGTTGTTATTCAGTCACTAAGTCATGTTCTAATCTTTTGTGACTCCATGGTCTGTAGCCCTCCAGGCTCCTCTGTCCATGGAATTTCCCAGGAAAGGATATTGAAGTGGGTTTCCATTTCCCTCTCCAGGAGATCTTCCTGACGCAGGGATCAATCCAGCATCTCCTGCCTTGACAGATGGATTCTATACTAATGAGCTACCAGGGAAGCCCAGTAAGTATAGTACCAATTGATAGTTCTTAACATAAAACTGAAGGACATTGGGGAAAAGGAGACTTCAGGGTTATGTTACTCAGAGACCAAAAAGACAATAATGCCTCCACCTCTTCTCTCTACTGGAAAACAAGTAGAATCCTTGAGTCTCTTTTCTTTCTGGGCTTCCTTATGCCTAAGTACCTGGAGCTGAATCTATGGACTCTGGGAATTGTACCATCTCAGTACTCTTCCTGATAGTTCAACAAGTAACTCCTTTATAACCATTTTAGATACTTTATTGCTCCTTTATTATCCAAGGGTCATCTGCTATTTTTTCTGTTAATGATCAAGCTAAGTAATAAGCCTTTTGTCTCAAGCACTTTAGAGCTAAAATTAATATCATGCCCCATTAATAATAGGATTCATGTTGATGTATGGCAAAACCAATACAATATTGTAAAGTAATTAACCTCCAATTAAAATAAATAAATTTATATTAAAAATAATAATAATAGGTTGATTTTGTCTAGAGCCATTTTCCCCCTTGAGCTGTCAGGAGAAAACTGTTAAAATCTTTGTCAAGTGCCCTCTCTTTTTGCTCACCATTCAAAAAATGAAGATCATGGCATTCAGTCCCATCACTTCATGGCAAATAGATGGGGAAACAATGGAAACAGTGGCAGACTTTATTTTCTTGGGCTGCAAAATCACTGTGGACAGTGACTGCAGCCATGAAATTAAAAGACACTTGCTCCTTGAGAGAAAATCTATGACAAACCTAGATAGCATATTAAAAAGCAGAGACATTACTTGGGCACCAAAGGTCTGTCTAGTCAAAGATATGGTTTTTCCAGCAGTCATGTATAGATGTGAGAGTTGGACCATAAAGAAGGCTGAGTGCCAAAGAATTGATGCTTTTGAACTGTGGTGTTGGAGAAGACTCTTGAGAGTCCCTTGGACTGCAAGGAGATCCAACCAGTCCATCCTAAAAGGAGATCAGTCCTGGGTATTCATTGGAGGAATTGATGTTGAAGCTGAAACTCCAATACTTTGGCTACCTGATGCAAAGAGCTTACTCATTGGAAAAGACTGATGCTGCAAGAGATTGAAGGCAGGAGGAGAAGGGGATGACAGAGGATGAGACGGTTGGATGGCATCACTGACACAATGGACATGACTTTGAGCAAACTCTGGGAGATGGTTAAGGACAGGGAAGCCTGGAGTGTTGCAGTCCATGGGGCTGCAAAAAATTGGATATGACTTAGTGACTGAACAACAAACCCAGAAAATAATGTATTGCATTTGTACTAAACATCAGGATTTATTCTTTTCAAAGCCCTTTCTTTCACTTATCTGAAGGATGGTACACAATCATCCCCTGAGCCAGATGGGGATTCTCATCTTCACTTGACTGATGGGAAAAGTAAAACTTTGCAATATTTATTTTAAACAACTTCCCCATGTTATCAAAAAATCAGCATCAAATTTGGAAATTGAATCTCCTGACTCTTGGTCTAGCCTTCCTTCTTTATCCATAAAGGGATTTCAACCATGGTAATAGGAAAGAAAGTTAGGTCAAGCTTTGTCAGTGAATTGGAGAACAGGGTAGAACATGAGAACGTGAAAAACTTGTTGGTGGCCTTTGTGTCCCACAAATGACTTAAAAACTTGATCATGATGACTAAGCAGGTTGATTCCAGAGGAAAAGAATAAATTGATTTTTAGGGGTTTATACTTCTCTGTGGGTTCCTGTGCCCACCATCTAAGTATAAATCTGATTGTCATCACAGTTACCCTGAGTTTTCCCCTGGTTTGGGCTTTTTACATCTCATCTTCACATTTCCATAAGTACCCACATCATCATTCTTTCAGGGCATATTTTATGTCTTACATTTTTAGTTGTGATTATTTGAAAAGGGCTTAAAAGACCAACATATTATCCACTCTAAGGTGACAAGTTGGTATTTTAAACTAGATGCAACGCCTTAGTTCAAAAGAATAAGCTGAATGATAATTTCAGGTGTTGCTTGAGGGCAGTAGGAAAGATCTTGAGGTGTGAGGTTTTACAATCTTTTCTTATTTTTTTTCAGGGATTTCCCCAATATCTTTCAAATTCTTTAAGAAACAAAATGTAAGTAGACACCTTGGTGGGGAGCTCCAGTCTGAAAATCTGACTCTTGAATACCCCAATCCAATAGGCCAGAATAACTTTGTCTTCATCCATCAGCTGAACTTTTCTCAGATTCAGAGATCAATGACTCACATTTATTGAACATCTCTTACGTCCCAGACTGTCCTTATGTATAAAATCTTTCAGATCCACCATTGTAATAAACTATGCAAGTTGCCTACCATTTATCCATTCTTCCCTTCTTCCTTATAGAATCATGATTTAACTAGGGTCAACAATGCACTCACTTAAAATTCTCTTTGCCAGACTCACTGCAGCTAGTATTAGCCATATGACTCAGTTATGGTCAATGAAATACAAGCAAAAGATCCCTGATTGGGGCTTCCGGAAACAAATTTCCTGATGAAAAGTGATAGACTCAGCTGGCATGTCTTTTTGTCCTCTTCCTTTTCATGCTTAGAAAGTGATGTCAACATGAGAGCACAAAGAAAAAAGATATATGCTTGGGATGGTGGAGTCAAAAAACACAAGAATCTGGTCTTTAATGACTTTGTGAAACCGTTGTCCCACACCTCTGTGATCTACTTCCAGATTTTTGTTAGTGACACAAAGCCCCTATTTATTTTAGTCATTTTAGTTTAATTTCTATTATAGGGACTCAGTGCAGTTCAGTTGAGTCGCTCAATCGTGTCCAACTCTTTGCAACCCCATGAATCGCAGCATGCCAGGCCTCCTTGTCCATCACCATCTCCCAGAGTTCACTCAGATTCACATCCATCAAGTCAGTGATGCCATCCAGCCATCTCATTCTCTGTCATCCCCTTCTCCTCCTGCCCCCAATCCCTCCCAGCATCAGAGTCATTCCCAATGAGTCAAGTCTTCACATGAGGTAGCCAAAGTAGTGGAGTTTCAGCTTTAGCATCATTCCTTCCAAAGAACACCCGGGACTGATCTCCTTCAGAATGGACTGGTTGGATCTCCTTGCAGTCCAAGGGACTCTCAAGAGTCTTCTCCAACACCACAGTTCAAAAGCATCAATTCTTCGGTGCTCAGCTTTCTTCACAGTCCAACTCTCACATCCATACATGACTACTGGAAAAACCATAGCCTTGACTAGATGGGCATTTGTTGGCAAAGTAATGTCTCTGCTTCTGAATATGCTATCTAGGTTGGTCATATAGGGACTCAATACATTATTAACCATTATTTAATAAACTTTTTATTAAATCATCTCATCTACTCTTCCCAGCAACACTGTGAGGAGGTTTTTAAATTCTCATTGGACAAATGAGGAAACAAGCTCAGAGAAGTTACATAATGTGTCATACAGGTTGTAAGTGGCAGAGCTTTAATCCAATCCTAGAATTCTGAGTCCAGCTCCAGTGCTCTTTTTAATGCCACAATATGCCAGCTTCCTTACAGGATATCCTGCTTCCTGGCAAAAGAGGAATTGTGTGTGTGAGAGAGAAAGAAACAGAGAAAGGCAAAGAGACAGAGACAGAGTTTTTTGAGAGCAGAATCATTCATTGTCCTCATTAGGCATTTTTCTAGGTTTCTGATAGTTCTTATTGGGCCATATTAAAATAAAATATGTATGTAAGAAGAGATCAGGAAACCTTGCTCTTGTCTTCTAAAAGTTTCTGATCTGATACTAATAAGCCTGGTCTATTTATCTCCATTCCCACAGCATTGTCAGAACCACTTGTTTCAGTTTAGGTGTAACATTAACCCATTTATTCATTCCTTTAGTGAATGATCCCCATGCATGTTCTCTGGGCCAGGCACATTAGAAAGAAAACTAGACTAAGAGTATGAAGCTTGGTATTACTACTAAATTTTATGCTTGAGTTCTATTTCCATATTCATAGGACATTAGACTATATAGTCTACTCTAATCAAACTTATAACCCTGACAGGTTAAGTTTCTTTGAATTGACTCAGTTTTAGCTGTCACTGCACTGCACTGAGAGAGCCCCCATGAGCTTACAGCATCTTCATTGGGAAAAAGAGAGTCCAAGGTGGGCATTCAGCTGCTCCAATGTTGTGGGTTACTTCTCAGAAGATCCACTCAGATCTTGCCTCATGAGATCACCAGAGAATCTGTGGGACTTGACTACTGGGGTCAGATAGTGATAGAGTCGGGGCTTTCATCAACAAGCACTTGAGTCTTAGCAGACTGAGTTCCTACCGACAGCAGCACCCAAATGGAAATCTCAACCTGCAGAATTACTCATCTTCAGAGCCAAGACGGTGGCCCAGTCTTACCAGAGAACTTGACAGGGCACAAGTCTGCCTGATTCAGGATCCTCAAGCAACATGCCTTTTCAGACTTGGAGCTGTTCTGCTGCCCCATGGTGCAGAGAGGTTAACAGTTCTGACTGCTGCTTAATGAAGCTCCCAGTCCCACCTGACCAGAGGGCCTGGTTAGAGCATCTAGAAGTCTACCAAGTCTAATAGAATCCAAGTGAATATTGTGATGTGGTTCCCAAACAAGAAACATGCCAGCCTCAGGGCCTGTTCTACAGGCCTACATAGACAGGTAAGGTAGTCCATAGCCCTCATGGTCGTGTATAGCCATGAACCCTACCTTACCAGGAAACCTAATCAGAACTCCCAAGAATCTGTGTAGTCCATCCTACAACCCTCATTACACTGGCACTTGAGTGGAGAGCCCAGAAGGCAGCCTGCCCATTTGCAAAGTCAAGCAATGGCCCACCAG
Organism: Oryx dammah; assembly: GCF_014754425.2. Classification (NCBI taxonomy): domain Eukaryota; kingdom Metazoa; phylum Chordata; class Mammalia; order Artiodactyla; family Bovidae; genus Oryx; species Oryx dammah. The sequence continues at coordinate 75,589,179 of NW_024070207.1, forward strand.
TCTGGGGAATTTTGTGACAGTTCTGCTTAGTTTGGTCCCCAAACAAGAGCCTTACTAACATTAGGCCTGTCCACTGGAGAAGGGAATGGCAAGCCACTTCAGTATTCTTACCTTGAGAACCCCATGAACAGTATGAAAAGGCAAAATGATAGGATACCGAAAGAAGAACTCCCCAGGTCATTAGGTGCCCAATATGCTACAGGAGATCAGAGGAGAAAAAACTCCAGAAAGAATGAAGGGATGGAGCCAAAGCAAAACCAATACCCAGCTGTGGATGTGACTGGTGATAGAAGCAAGATCCGATGCTGTAAAGAGCAATATTGCATAGCAACCTGAAATGTCAGGTCCATGAATCAAGGCAAATTGGAAGTGGTCAAACAAGAGATGGCAAGGGTGAACATTGACATTCTAGGAATCAGCAAACTAAAATGGACTGGAATGGGTGAATTTAACTCAGATGACCATTATATCTACTACTGTGGGCAGGAATCCCTCAGAAGAAATGGAGTAGCCATCATGGTCAACAAAAGAGTCCAAAATGCAGTACTTGGATGCAATCTCAAAAATGACAGAATGATCTCTATTCATCTCCAAGGCAAACCATTCAATATCATAGTTATCCAAGTCTATGCCCCAACCAGTAATGCTGAAGAAACTGAAGTTGAACGGTTCTTTGAAGACCTACAAGACCTTTTAGAACTAACACCCAAAAAAGATGTCCTTTTCATTCTAGGGGACTGGAATGCAAAAGCAGGAAGTCAAGAAACACCTGGAGTAACAGTCAAATTTGGCCTTGGAATGTGGAATGAAGCAGGGCAAAGACTAATAGAGTTTTGCCAACAAAATGCACTGGTCATAGCAACCACCCTCTTCCAACAACACAAGAGAAGACTCTACACATGGACATCACCAGATGGTCAACACCGAAATCAGATTGATTATATTCTTTGCAGCTAAAGATGGAGAAGCTCTATAGAGTCAACAAAAACGAGACCAGGAGCTGACTGTGGCTCAGATCATGAACTCCTTATTACCAAATTCAGACTCAAATTGAAGAAAGTAGGGAAAACCACTAGACCATTCAGGTATGACCTAAATCAAATCCCTTATGATTATACAGTGGAAGTGAGAAATAGATTTAAGGGCCTAGATCTGATAGAAAGAGTGCCTGATGAACTATGGAATGAGGTTCGTGACATTGTACAGGAGACAGGGATCAAGACCATCCCCATGGAAAAGAAATGCAAAAAAGCAAAATGGCTGTCTGGGGAGGCCTTACAAATCACTGTGAAAAGAAGAGAAGCAAAAAGCAAAGGAGAAAAGGAAAGATATATGCATATGAATGCAGAGTTCCAAAGAATAGCAAGAAGAGGTAAGAAAACCTTCTTCAGCGATCAATGGGAAGAAATAGAGGAAAAGAACAGAATGGAAAAGACTAGAGATCTCTTCAAGAAAATTAGAGATACCAAGGGAACATTTCATGCAAAGATGAGCTCGATAAAGGACAGAAATGGTATGGACCTAACAGAAGCAGAAGATATTAAGAAGAGGTGGCAAGAATACATGGAAGAACTGTACAAAAAAAGATCTTCACGACCCAGATAATCATGATGATGTGATCACTAATCTAGAGACAGACATCCTGGAATGTGAAGTCAAGTGTGCCTTAGAAAGCATCACTACGAACAAAGCTAGTGGAGGTGATGGCATTCCAGTTGAGCTGTTTCAAATCCTGAAAGATGATGCTGTGAAAGTGGCGCATTCAATATGTCAACAAATTTGGAAAACTCAGCAGTGGCCACAGGACTGGAAAAGGTCCGTTTTCATTCCAATCCCAAAGAAAGGCAATGCCAAAGAATGCTCAAACTACCACACAATTGCACTCATCTCACATGCTAGTAAAGTAATGCTCAAAATTCTCCAAGCCAGGCTTCAGCAATATGTGAACCATGAGCTTCCAGATGTTCAAGCTGATTTTAGAAAAGGCAGAGGAACCAGAGATCAAATTGCCAACATCCGCTGGATCATGGAAAAAGCAAGAGAATTCCAGAAAAACATCTATTTCTGTTTTATTGACTATCCCAAAGCTTTGACTGTGTGGATCACAATAAACTGTGGAAAATTCTGAAAGAGATGGGAATACCAGACCACCTCACCTCCCTCTTGAGAAATCTGTATGCAGGTCAGGAAGCAACAGTTAGAACTGGACATGGAACAACAGACTGGTTCCAAATAGGAAAAGGAGTACGTCAAGGCTGTATATTGTCACCCTGCTTATTTAACTTCTATGCGGAGTACATCATGAGAAACGCTGGACTGGAAGAGGCACAAGCTGGAATCAAGATTGCCAGGAGAAATATCAATAACCTCAGATATGCAGATGACACCACCCTTATGGCAGAAAGTGAAGAGGAGCTAAAAAGCCTCTTGATGAAAGTGAAAGGGGAGAGCGAAAAAGTTGGCTTAAAGCTCAACATTCAGAAAACGAAAATCATGGCATCTGGTCCCATCACTTCATGGGAAATAGATGGGGAAACAGTAGAAACAGTGTCAGACTTAATTTTGGGGGGCTCCAAAATCACTGCAGATGGTGACTGCAGCCATGAAATTAAAAGACGCTTACTCCTTGGAAGAAAAGTTATGACCAACCTAGATAGCATATTCACAAGCAGAGACATTACTTTGCTGACTAAGGTCCGTCTAGTCAAGGCTATGGTTTTTCTTGTGGTCGTGTATGGATGTGAGAGTTGGACTGTGAAGAAGGCTGAGTGCCAAAGAATTGATGCTTTTGAACTGTGGTGTTGGAGAAGACTCTTGAGAGTCCCTTGAACTGCAAGGAGAT
>NW_024070207.1:75597020-75622346 GCF_014754425.2 Oryx dammah
GGGGAGAGCGAAAAAGTTGGCTTAAAGCTCAACATTCAGAAAACGAAAATCATGGCATCTGGTCCCATCACTTCATGGGAAATAGATGGGGAAACAGTAGAAACAGTGTCAGACTTAATTTTGGGGGGCTCCAAAATCACTGCAGATGGTGACTGCAGCCATGAAATTAAAAGACGCTTACTCCTTGGAAGAAAAGTTATGACCAACCTAGATAGCATATTCACAAGCAGAGACATTACTTTGCTGACTAAGGTCCGTCTAGTCAAGGCTATGGTTTTTCTTGTGGTCGTGTATGGATGTGAGAGTTGGACTGTGAAGAAGGCTGAGTGCCAAAGAATTGATGCTTTTGAACTGTGGTGTTGGAGAAGACTCTTGAGAGTCCCTTGGACTGCAAGGATTCCAACCAGTCCATTCTGAAGGAGATCAACCCTGGGATTTCTTTGGAAGGAATGATGCTGAAGCTGAAGCTCCAGTACTTTGGCCACCTCATGCGAAGTGTTGACTCATTGGAAAAGACTCTGATGCTGGGAGGGATTGGTGGCAGGAGGAGAAGGGGACGACCAAGGATGAGATGGCTGGATGACATCACAGACTCGATGGACGTGAGTCTGAGTGAACTCCGGGAGATGGTGATGGGCAGGGAGGCCTGGCGTGCTGTGATTCATGGGGTCACAAAGAGTCGGACATGACTGAGCGACTGAACTGAACTGATGATGGCTACATCTGGGAAGGGAAATTAATTTGTAGCTTCACCGACTGCTACATACACCCTTCAGCCTGCTCAAACAGTATATACTAAGCTGAGTAATCTATCCATCCCTTAACCCCTGCTTATGGTGGCACTTGAGTAGATATCCAAGCCAATGACTCTCCCTAACAACAGAGCAAAGCAAGTGGGCCCTTATAGCCACGGAATTCAGTACATAGTTCTACTTGACTTGAGTCCCTAAACAATAAGACTTGCTGGCCTTGGTACCCATTCTGCTGCCCTGCATGGACAGAAGAACTAATTCATAGTTCCATAAACTATTGAATATAGTACCCACTCCTGACCATCCAGAAAACCTATCAGAGAAAATTGGAAATCATGGAGCCCACCCTATAGCTTCACTTGGACAGGGAAGCAAGCGTGAGGTCTTATTCAAATGTTTTCAGCAAGAGGCACTCCATCTGACCTCGAGCTTGAGCAGTAAGCTCTCCCAGAGAAGGACACAGATAGCAATCCCCACCTGCCAGATGATATCAGGTCACACCACAAGGACCGAAACTTGAGTTGACTGTTCAGGTGAAGAGTTGTGAAGGGTTCTCTGCCAAAGCAAACATGTAAAGTCAGGAATAGGAGACCACTTACTCTAATATACAGATACAAATGTAAGGAATCAAGGATCATGAAAAATCAGGGAAACATAGAACCACAAAGGGACTCTAATTAAGATCCAATAACTGATCCTAAATAAATGAAGATCTATGAACTGTGAGATAAAGAATTCAGAATAATCCTAGTGAACTTTAGTGAGCTATAAGAATGTAAATACAGACAACTAAACAAAATTAGGAAAATAATGTATGAACAAAAAGATAGGATCAACAACAAAAATATAAACCATAAAAAACCAGTTCAGATATGCTACAGCTGAAGAATAAAATGATTAACCTGAAGAATTAAATAGTGAGAATCAGCAGTAGACTTGATGATACAGGAGAATCAGTGATCTAGAAGACAGAGTATTTGAAATTACTGTCAGGGGAGCAGAAAGAATAAAAGGAAAACCTATAGAACTCTCGGGACATTATTTAACAATGTCTTCATTGGTGGAATCCAAGAAAGAGAAGAAAAAGTAAAAGGGACAGAAAGTATATTTAAAGCAGTAATGACCAAAAAGTTGCCAAATCTGGGGAAAGAAATGGACATCTACATCCATGAGGCGAAAAAACCCCAATAGGTTGAGCCTGATAGGGATAAACTGAATAAACTTTATAATTAAATTATCAAAAGTCAAAGAAACAGGAAAAGATTTGAAAGCTCTAAGAGAAAAGATGTTGTTCAGTTGCTCAGTCGTGTCTCACTTTTTTGAGACCCCATGGACTGCAGCACGCCAGGGTTCCCTGTCCTTCACTATCTCCCAGGGTTTGCTCAAACTCATGTCTATTGAGTTGATGATGCTATCCAACCATCTCATGCTTTGTCCTCTCCTTCTCCTCCTGTCTTCAGTCTTTCTCAGCATCAGGGTATTTTCTAACGAGTCTGCTCTTCGCATCAGGTGGCCAAAGTATTGGAGTTTCAACTTCAGCATATCATCTTTCCAATGAATACTGAGGACTGATTTCCTTTAGGATGGACTGGTTGGATCTTCTTGTAGTCTAAGGGACTCTCAAGAGTCTTCTCCAACACCACAGTTCAAAAGCATCAATTCAAAAGCACTCTTTTTTCTCCAGAGTCCAACTCTCACATCCATACATGATCACTGGAAAAACCATAGCCTTGACTAGATGGACCTTTGTTGGCAAAGTAATGTCTCTGCTTTTTAATATGTTGTCTAGGTTGGTCATAACTTTCCTTCCAAGGAGTAAGCGTCTTTTAATTTCATGGCTGCAATCACCATCTGCAGTCATTTTGGAGCACCCCCAAATAAAGTCTGACACTGTTTCCACTGTTTCGCCATCTACTTGCCATGAAGTGATGGGACCAGATGCAGTGATCTTTGTTTTTTGAATGTTCAATTTTAAGCTTTCCTCTTTCACCTTGTTTAAGAGGTTCTTTAGTTCTTCTTTGGGTGGTCGTGGTGCTATATTCTCTTTAACTATTGCTTGTCTGTTAAACTGTTGATTTCTCCTTCGAATCTGAAACATATTCTTGCTGGAGAGAGTAATTTTTGTTGTAATTTTTGTCCCTTTCATCATTTTAAGTGTATGCTGCCACTCCCTTCTGGCCTGAGAGTTTCTGTTGAAATGTCAGCTGTTAGACTTATGGGGATCACCTTGCATATCATTTGTTATTTTTCTTGGTGCTTTTAATATTTTTTTCTTTGTGTTTAATTTTTGCTAGTTTGATTAATGTGTTTTGGCATGCTTCTCTTTGCATTTATCTTGTATGGGACTCTGAGCTTCCTGGATTTGGGTGGCTGTTTCCTTTCCCATGTTAGGGCAGTTTTTAACTATAATTTCCTCATATGTGTTCTCATATACTTTCTTTTGGTCTTCTTCTTCTGAGACACCTATAATTCAAATTTTGGTGCAATTGGTGTTGTTCCAGAGGTCTCTGAGACTCTCCTTATTTCTTTTTATTCATTTTTCTTTACTCTGCTCTCTTCAGTTATTTCCACTATTCTATCTTCCAGTTCACTTATCTAGTCTTCTGCCTCAGTTATTCTGCTATTTATTTCTTCTAGTGTATTTTTCATCTCAGTTATTGTTTCATCTCAGTGTTGTTCATTATTGATTGTCTATTCTTTAATTCTTCTAGATCCTTGTTAAACAGTTCTTGCATCTTCTTGATAAGTGCCTCCAGTTTACTTATCTGTGCCTCCATTTTATTTCCAAGATTTTGGATCATCTTTACTATCAATACTCTGAATTATTTTTCAGATAGACTGCTTATTTCCTCTTCATTTGTTTGTTCATGTGGGTTTTTACTATTCCTTCATCTGCTGTATGTTTCTCTGTCTTTTCATTTTGTTTAATTTACTGTGTTTTGAGTCTCTTCTCTACAGGCTTGAATATTGTAGTTCCCCTTAATTGTGTCTGCTCCCCATGGGTAGGGTTCAACCAATGCATTGAGGGTGTCCTAGTTGGGGAACTTGTGACTTTTTTCTGCTGGATGGAGCTGGATCTTGTTTATCTGAAGAGTAGCACCATGTCCAGCAATATGTCTTGGATGTCTGTGGGTTTTGTATAGCTTTGGGCTGCCTTTATGTTAATGGGAAGGGTTCTGTTCCTGTTTGGCTAAATGTTTTGAATGACGCATCAGACACTGGAGCTTGGTGGCCTTTGCATGGATCTTGGTCTTAGTGTTGAGATGGAGGCCTTTGGAAGGGCTCTAACTGATTAATGTTCAATTGGGTCATCAGTTCTCTGGTGGTCCAATGGCTTGGACTTAGCTCTCCCACCATGGGTTTCAGGCCCAACTCCTTACTATAGCACCAATACTTTACAGGCCATGTAACACAGAAGACAAAATCCTAATATTAATGGTAAAATGACAGTCATCAGCAAAGAACACCCAAAGAGACTCACACATGAAGAGAGGAGACAAAAAAGGGGGGAAAGGGGGGAAAAACAGGAGTCAACAAGAAGAGAGTAATCTAGTCAATAAACAAACCCTAAGTGAAAATGAATACTAAAAATTATACTAGCAAAAATACAAAATCAAAAACAGGATAAAAATGCAGTATAACTAAACAGTATTATAAAACTAGGGAAAAGACAAAATGGATTTATTTTTAAAGTAAAGTGTTTTTAAAAAGGAAATGTTAGGTTATAAATAAATAAAAACTTAAAAAATAATAAAAAACATTAGAACAATATGAAAATGATAAAAATAGGAAATATTGGGGAAAATATATAGAGAGTGGTAGTAAGAAGAATATCCTTGTGATTCCTCATTTTCTCTCCATACAATATGTTCCAGCCAATCTTCCTACTTAGAAAGTTCTCTGATAATTCTATGAAGGTCTCTGTATCTCTTTTGGGCAGTAGGGGATCAGCTCTTACTCAGAGCTTGCTTTACTCCAGCTTGTAACTGCTCTCATAGTGTAGAGTTGCCCCTAAATTCCATGGTCTCGGGCTAATTATGGAGATTTAATCTACTGTACCTGTGGCTGTAGAAGCACTTTCTCCTTCTCTCCTTTACTCGCACAGCCTCTGGTGTTCCACTTTGGTTTTGGGCCTGCCTCTGCTTGCAAGTCACCCCCCAGTGTCTGTTCTCTACCCAGACATGGGGGAGTGGTGAAAGTAGAAGCTTATTAGTGCTCACTTGCTTAGTTGGGCTAGGGAGAGAGAGGGGTATGGTAGACATAGCTGGGGTGTGTGCAGAGTGCCAGCCATGCCTGAGACCTGCAGGAAGTAGCCACAGTCTAAAGAAAGTTGTGCACTTCCCCAGGGGGAGTTGGCCCTGGGTTGTGGGTCCTTTGGCAAAACCAAGCTGTTCAGGCTCCCAGGAAGATATGGGCAGCAACCCGTGCCCACTCACAGCTTGGTGGCACCTGTGACCCTGGGGCTGAGACTATAGCAGGAACCTGTTTTCCACCTCTGGCATTGGCACCAGCTTTTCTACCTCTGGAGTCACAGCCAGCTCATCCCCCTTCGGCATTCGCAAATGTAAGGTCCTGTGTTCTGCACATGCAGAGAGAACATTCCCGAGGCAATAATCTTTTGCCTCTATGGCAGGCCCAGGCTTTTCTCTGGGCTCCCTCAGTTGTGTCATACTAGCTCCCTGAGAGTATCTTCATGGAATTCAACCCTGGTATTTGCCCTGAAGTCCAACCCCTGAAGCCTGAGCCTGAGGACCCAGCCCCTACTCACTCCAAGCATGGGCATGTGAGCCGCCTCTCTGCTGGGAAGTGCTGCTTGGCAATGATCTCTGTGGTGAATTCTTAGTTTTGCCTTCAGAGCACCTGTCACTGCACTTCCCCCTGAGGTTCCAAAACTCCCTCCGATACTGCCTATGAGAGGGTTTCCGAGTGTGTGGAAACTTTTCCTCCTTCACGACTCCCTCCTCAGGGTGCAGGTCCCTGTCCCAAAATCTTTTGTCTCTTTTTAAATCTTTATCTTTTGCCATACCTCATTGTGAAGAGATTGGTTTGCCTTTTTGGATGTCTCAGATCCTCTGCCAGCATTCATGAGGTATTCTGTATGTTCCGCAGGCAGATAAATTTTTGATGTATTTGGGGGGCAGGGAGGTGATCTCTTCTCATTTCTCCACCATCTTGAAAGGCTCCAAAATGTTTACATTTTAAACAAACTGGGATTTTTGTTTTTGATATGTGATATAGCAATATTTTCTAATTTAAGTGGCACTTTAATGATTATAAATGATGATATACTTTATCTGTCATGTCTGAAAATACAATCATTTTACTGTGATCATCTACAGGTATCAAATTTTAAATACAAAAAACATGTTGAATTGAAATATGAATAATTCCAATAATTTTAAATTTATGATTTGCTTTGTTCAAACTCTGTGTGTATTCATCACTCATGATTCATTTGTGAAGGTGTTTATTCAATATGCATATTGTTTCAAGTTGGTATGGGAAAATTATAGCTAAACATCTCATTGTCACCAGTCTCTAAAAGAAGCACAATTTTATCACGTTGTCTTGTTTGTAGTCATTAAATCATTACATTTGCATATTTAAAAAGAAATAGAACAGGGAACATCCTAGGTTTTGCCAGAGAAGAGTTCCAAAAGACAGAGATGTAGGAGGGAAGGTACAGCTTGTATCAGATGCCCATATTTTACCTCCTGGGTTTCGCTCTCTCTTGAAGGCTCTTTCTCACTGCCACCCCTTGTAAGGGAACAGCCTCCCTGATTTAATCAGAACAGAAGAAATTCCCTGGTTTGGATAAAGAGGAGCTTGGGAAGAAAGGCCTACAGGAAGGAAGGAGTGCCTTCCTCCAACTTTCCCCTCAGTATCACCTCTTTCATTTCTTTCTTAGAGGATTATGTTATCCCACTATTCTTTAAACTCCAGCTTAAGAAGGTATGCAAACTTACCAATCTGGATTGCATTTGGCAACAACTACTACTAATAAAAGCAAACAAACATACAAAAAAACCCAGAGGTTTAAACAAGTAGGGTTCATATACATGCATATATGTTTAACAAGAAATCAAGTGTTAGAGTCCAGGATCCACTGGATATTCAGGCCCTTGTGTCTTTTTCTATTTTTATTTTTTGAAAATCATAGAAGCTTCTTAATCTTCTTGAAAGGAGATGACATATTCCCATGAATTTGTAGACACATATATTTCTGTACCTCCACCTGGGCCTATTTCAATCACCTTACTCAGAGTACTTCATAGTACATGTTTCACAGCACTAACATTCTCTAGCTTCATTTTCTAGTCAATGTCACAGTAATTCTATGGAAAGAAAAACAGTGCACCAGTATTGGGTTTCCTAAAACACCCAACTCAACATGTAACTTGTATCAACAAAAATCTACAGTGGCTTTTCGTTGCTTTTTTAAATTTATTTTTTATTGAAGGATAATTGCTTCACAGAATTTTTCTGTTTTCTGTCAAACATCAACATGAATCAGCCATAGGCGAAATAAACTCTTAAATCCTTTGCATGGCATTTGAGGCTCTCTATGATCTAGCCCTGCCTTTCTTTACTAATCAACTCATTTTCTGAAGCCTGTGCTTCAGTTGACATTGTCACATCCTTTCCAAAATTGCTGCTTTTGCTATACTGCTCTTGCTACTTGGAAAACCCTGTCCATCCTATTCCACTCCCTTTCATCTACTTAAGGAAATTTTATTCATCTTTCAAGGCTTAACCAAATGACACTTTCTCCCTGAAGCCCTCTCTGATTCCATCAGCAAAAATGAAGCACCTCTTCCCTTTCACCCTAAACTGTATTTATTTGATATGTTGTGTTGGCCAAAAAGTTCATTTGGGTTCTGAAAGAACTTTTTGGCCAACCCAATATTTTCATCTTCTTATACACAGAGTAGATTCTTGGTAGCTATATTCACCAAATAAATCCAAAAAATAAACCTAAAACTTCCCATACTTAAAAATGCCCCTCATTACATAATCCAGCACTTTCTTACAATGCTAAATATAGAGTCACTGTATGACCTGTAATTCTTCTAGGTTCAAAGGAGCATTATTCATAGTAGCTAAAAACCTGAAATAAACCAAATGTTATCAGTTGATGGATGGACAAACAAAATGTGATGTATCTATACAGTTGAGTATTATTCAACCATTAGAAAGAATGAAGTATGAATGAACTATAATATGGATGAACCTTAAAAAATTTATGCTAAATGAAGGAAGCCAGACACAAAAGACCACATATTACATGATTATATTTATATGAAATATCCAGAAAAAACAAATTCATAAAAACAGAAATTTGGTTACTGGTTGCCAACAGGCAAGACAGATCGCCCTTGTAGCACCAGGCATCATGTCTGCATGATAGGAGGAAAGGACAGGAAAAGCAAAAAGTTATGTGTCCGTTGAGTCTACCTTCTTTTAAAAACTCTTTTATGAAGTTGCTACACAGTGACTTCTGCTTGCATATCATTGGTCAGAACTAAGTCTTCTGGCTACCCTCTGCAAACCAAGGGAAGCTAAGAGATGTAGGTTTTCCCCATCACTTCTGGGCCCAGAGTTCTGTTAGGAAGGAGAGGAGAATGGATATTGGGTAAGGACAAGCAGTGTCTGCCACACAACTTTTCTGCTTCTTTACATCGTAAGTGAAAGTGACTGCTATTTTACACATGCAAAAAAAAATAACTGCTAAAAAAGATAAAAAACAGAAAGAATGATGGAAAAATAAATCTTATTAATGAAGTCAAATTTCAAAAGCAAATTTTTGTGGCCAGAAGACAAACCATCTCTGAGGTAACTCAGTGGTGCCTCATTGGCACCACATCTCAGGAAATGACTTCTTTTCCTTTCTAGCTTCCTTCCACATCTCAAATACTACCTCTCTTGAGCCTAACAAAACTCTTTCCAGAACAAGGCCAAAGACAGCAGTTGCCTGGGGCCCTATTACCACAAGCGATTTCCAACTTGCCTCATTCATAGACTTTCAGTTCAGTCACTCAGTCGTGTCTGACTCTTTGCGACTCCATGGATTGCAGCCTGCCAGGATTCCTTGTCCATCACCAATTCCCTGAGCTTACTCAAACTCACCTCCATCGAGTCAGTGATGCCATCCAACCATCTTATACTCTGTCGTTCCCTTCTATATGTGTGAAACATATACTGTGAGGTACTCTGAGTAAGGTGATTGAAATAGGCCCATGGGAATATGTCATCTCCTTTCAAGAAGATTAAGAAGCTTTGATGATTTGCAAAAAAAAAAAAAAAGGAGGAGACCACCTTAAATCTTTCTCAGCATCAGGGTCTTTTCTAATGAGTCAGTTTTTCACATCAGGTGGCCAAAGTATTGGCAGGTGTCAGAGGTGGCCATGAGAAACTGTATATTAGAGGTCCTTCTTCCATTTTTCTGGACACCTGCATAAGTCTCCTTGGGAGGGGATAATAATGTTTTACATAGAGGTGAATAAACGGGGTATTTCACATAGACCTGAATTTGTGCCTGAAAGTCATAACTAATGCTAATGCCTCCCACATTCTAATGTCTCCTTTTTGTTTCTCTACATGACCTTTTGAGTAGAATTTTTGCAACTTGCTTCTTGACATTTTCACCCTCTGTGTCTCTACTCCTCCAATCTTACATGCCAGTCAAGTTGCTTCCCAATACTGTCTGAAAGAAGCAATATCAGGTAGTGGTTAACAGCTCCAATTTTGAAGTCCAACTGTTTGGATACAAATAATGCCTCCCCTATTTCCTAGTTAAAATACCCTTGGGCAAGTCATTTAACATTTCTGTCCCTCAGATATCCATCTGTAAATAAGGTTACAATATTACCTACTTCATAGGGTTACTGTCAGGATTAAATGGGTTAATGCATAAAGTACCTGACACATTGTAGGTTTTCAATAAGTGGTAGTTATTAAAATTCAGCCATGGGCTTTTGATATGGTAGTCCCTCTGGGGCACTCTTTTCCTCGTCTGTCAGCAAACTCCCTTTTGTCCTTACAAAATTACTGAAAAAAATGTATCCTTCATGAAATGTTGCTTGAATTCCCTAAGCAAAATAAGACATTCATATATACTCAACACTTTGTACCTAACCCTGATCTGACACAAATCACTGTGTATTATAACATTGTCATACCTACTCCCACTAATCTGCGAACTCCTTGAAGATAATGGTTTGTGCTTTATTTCTTTGTTCCCAGCATCTCACACATATCCTGACCCACAATAGAAACTTGGTGACTGTTAGGGAATGAGTGAGCTATTGATAAATGAATGAATAAAGAATGCAGCAATGGGAATCATATTCTTTTTCCAGTGACTGAGTTTATAAGTCCCTCTTTCACACTGTCCTAAAATGTATCGCCAGGCCTCCTGGTTTGTTTATGACAATATATGGTGCTAGTCCCTTGGACAACAAGGAGATCAAATCAGTCAATCCAAAAGGAATCAACCCTGAATATTCATTTAAAGGACTGATGCTGAAGCTGAAGCTCCGATACTTTGGCCACCTGAAGCACTGAGCCAACTCATTGAAAAGGACCCTGATGCTGGGAAAGATGCTGGGAAAGCAGGAGGAGAAGGGGATGACAAAGGATGAGATGGTTGGATGGCATCACTGATTCTATGGACATGAGTTTGAACAAACTCTGGGAAATAGTGAAGGACAGGGAAGCCTGGGGTGCTGTAGTTCATGGGGTCACAAAGAGTCAGACACAGCTGAGCGACTGAACAACAAAATGGTTCTAGAATGCACTAGGCTAACTATCAGCATAGGGGACTGGTTGTAAGGGTGGGTTCTGAGGAGAACAGAAGTTGGAATGGAAAAGTGCTAAGTCACCAAGTTTTCCAGAGTTGAAAATTTCCATTCCAGCTTTTTCTATGTGGCATGCTCTTAGAGGTGTTCCTTAGGGAGAAGCAGAAATTTCATGGGTGATAGCAGCTCCTGTCTGTGGGAAGGATGGGGCAGCTGTCCTTGATTATGGATAAAGGGGCTGGGAATTCAGCCAGAGGAGTCATTAAAAAAAAATACCAGGGGCTCATAATATGCTTATGCTGTTAGATAACCAAGGTCCCAAGCATAATCAGGTGTGGCTGGTAAATGCTTTGTGCCAGACTGTAGAAAGGTGTAGGTCCCACTATCTGATAGTTTCCCTTGCATTCAGAAATTGGGGACTCATACAAAACCAAAAACTGACAAGGATGATTTAGACTAGAGCACTGGTTGATAAGGTGCAAAGAATGTGGTAGGGAAATTTTGCAAAAATCAAACTACTATGTGATTGTTGCTCTTTCACAGGTTAAGATTCTAGCTTTGCCACTGATTTACCATGTGACCTTAAGCAAGTCCTTTCTCCCCCTAGGCTTCAGTCTCCCCATCTCTTCAATAAGGCAGTTAGATCTGATGATCTTTAAGAATCCTTACAGATATTTAAATTGTGGCATAAACAGTGTAATGAGATATCCAAGTTCAGTTCAGTTCAGTTGCTCAGTCGTGTCTGACTCTTTGCGACCCCATGAATCGCAGCACACCAGGCCTCCCTGTCCATTACCAACTCACAAAGTTTACCCAAACTCATGTCCATTGAGCTGGTGATGCCATCCAACCATCTCATCCTCTGTCGTCTCCTTCTCCTCCTGCCATCAATCTTTCCCAAAGTCAGGGTCTTTTCAAATGAGTCATCTCTTCACATCAGGTGGCCACAATACTGGAGTTTCAGCTTTAACATCAGTCCTTCCAATGAACACCCAGGACTGATTTCCCTTAGGATGGACTGGTTGGATCTCCTTGCAGTCCAAGGGACTCTCAAGAGTCTTCTCCAATACCACAGTTCAAAAGCATCAGTTCTTCTGCACTCAATCCTCTTTATAGTCCAACTCTCGCATCCATACATGACCAGTGGAAAAACCATAGCCTTGACTAAATATCCTTACAGATAGGAGAAATCTCTCTCAGCTGTCTGGCTTGGATGAAAGGCTGCTCATTGTGAAGGCAGGGAGCTGTCTAGGATGATCCCATTGAGGGCTCAGTGGGCCCTGAATGTCTGTGTTCCCCAGCATGGCTGGGGCTAGTTGTGAGCTGACTCCAGTCCAACAGGCTTTGTATTTCTCTGAGTGCAACCCCCAGGGTGAAGTCCTTGCCTTGAAGAGTCTGGGAGAGGCCCTGGTTAATGAAGGTATTTCTTCCCTGGAGAGATTGGAATGGTTTTCTCAGCCTAAGAGAGTGATAATTTTTTTCACTTAAATCACATTTATTATAAACCTAAGTGGACTTTATTTGGAGAATAATTTAGTTTCTCAAGATAACTGGAAAAAAACTATTAGCAGTGGGAGACTGCTCCAAGCAGCTGGCGTTTTTATAGTTCTTCGGAGCTGAGAGTGGTGTGGCCAGAGGGGAATGCAGCTCCCCAGATCTAGGGCATGGCCTGGAAGTCTTCATGTTACTGGGAATTGCAAGAGGGGAAGCATCCTTGAGCTACAGGGAAAATGGATAGGAAGATAATAAATATATTTTTAAAAAAATAGGAGAAGCCCTAGGATATGACTTAAGGGAAATGGCTTGGCCTGCAGAACTGTGGGATTATGATACTTAAAACTTAGAAGGGCCTTAAGAGATTATTTGGATCAAATATACCCATTTTTTAACTTAAATAACATTAAGGGGCAGAGATGTGTCCAAATTCATATACATACTTATACACTCACATTCATAAACAGACCTTACCATTATGGAATCAGAGATACACAGTATCCTTGAGCCAAATCCTTTTAAATCATTTTATCGACCCTCACTCACACTATAAATGGAGACCCAGAAACCTAAAGAGGAGAAAGTATCCACCCAAGGTCACACAGAGAGTCAGTGGTAAGCTGGGAAATTGAGACACAGACTAAGAAGTATTTGGAAACTTCTTGAAGCATAAAGTTGGAGATGGAAGCAAAGGCTGAGGATATCTGGCACCAGGGGCTTAGTAGGCAGACAACCCACAAATTGTGTGTTTACTCTAAAGGCAATTCTGTGTGGGATCATGGTCTTCATGTACAAAGATTGCTGCAGAATAAAGGCTTGTAGGCCAGAGGCACATGGAAAAATTGCTATAGACTCTAGCCTTTGTTTTTTTATTACTCTTCTCCTTGTCTCATCTCTCTTCACTTCTCTTCTCCTCTCTTGGCCTCCTCAGTACTCTCTGGTTACTCTCCCTTCTGTTACCGGTGTTTTAGAGTCACCATACTTAGCCCCAACTCCTTCCTACCCTGCCATGGATCTATCTGAAGGGCATCCCTTACAGCTGGAATGTGCATCCCATAAAAATCTATACAACATCCTTGCTCAATTTCTTTATACAACAAAGTGCTTGTTAACTTATCTCAGGTAAGTACATGAGAGGAAAGACCTAGACTACACACTAATGAAGACTCTTCCCTGCTCCCAGGTGTTATATAACTTTCTAAAGGAGAGCTCATTATCCCAATTACTTTCTTATTAGTGGATATTTATGGTTGGAAATGTGAAGGTAGGGAAGGGAAGAGAGTTTGAGAGTTGGGCTATAAAGGAAGCTGAGCATCGAAGAATTGATGCGTTTGTACTGTGGTGTTGGAGAAGACTCTTGAGAGTCCTTTGAACTGCAGGGAGCTCCAACCAGTCCATCCTAAAAATAATCAGTCCTGAATATTCATTGGAAGGACTGATATTGAAGCTGAAACTCCAATCCTTTGGCCACCTGATGCGAAGAGCTGACTCATAGGAAAAGACCCTGATGCTGGGAAAGATTGAGGGCGGGAGGAGAAGGGAACCACAGAGGATGAGATGATTGGATGGCATCACTGATTCAATGGACATGAGTTTGAGTAAACTTCAGGACTTGGTGATGGACAGGGAGGCCTGGCGTGCTGCAGTCCATGGGGTCGCAAAGAGTCGGACATGACTGAGCGACTGAAGTGAACTGACTGAACTGCCCCTAATATAATACCTTAAATGTCTATCATTAAGGACTTAAAATTAGAGTATTCTTTCTTTGCAACACACATTACTTATTCTGTTTGAGGTTCTGTGTTAGATATGGGGAGGTTGTGGGAGTGAGGAAGGGGACTGGGGAAAAATAACATGAGGAAGTTCCCAGGGAGTGTGGAAGGTGACTGCTTAAGGAACTAATTATAACCTAAGGTGAAAGGAAATGTGAGCTAAACAGCTCCTCATAGAAGCACAAAGGAGAGGCATGATACTTTCTATCTGAGAAGAAGTGAAGGGAATCAGGGAAGGCTGCACAGAAAAGCTGATATTTGAGTTCACCTAAAAAACTGACAGAGGATCCTGGTAGGTTACAGTCTATGGGGTCGCAAAGAGTTGGACACGACTGAGCGACTTCACTTTTAAGAAACTGACAGTGGATATTATCCAAATGAAGGAAATAAAGGGAACAGAGGGAAGAGTAATGGTATATAGGCTTTAAAATACAGAAAAAGTTTGAGCATTGTAATTGGAGGATGCCAGGGAGGACAGAGCAGATGAGGTTTTAAAGGTAAAAGTAGCATAGAAAGGAAGCCTGAAATGAGAGGATTATGGGTTTGAATCTTTTCCTGAAGGCAATGGAGACATAGCGAAGAATTTTAAGCAGGATAGTAACATGATTATTGGGGGTTTTGTTTTGTTTTGAATGACAATTATGGAAGCAGTGTGGAGGTTTAGCTGGAGGAGGGAAGGCCTAGAAATAGGGAGACTAGTTAGAATATTTTAAAGGTCAGAAATGAATCAGTGGGATGATAGGCACTAGAATAAACAAAATCTATGTAATATTGGATTGAGGAGATTATCAGTCAGATCCTGCCACATTAATGCTGCATAAAAATCACAGAATCTCAATGTCATATAACAATAAGCATTTACTTTGCATTCAAATATCAGCAGGTCATCTGAGGTTCTACCGATTATGTCTGGGATTGTTTTGGATTGATAACAGGGATCATCAGTTAAGTTCAAGTCAGTCGCTCATTCATGTCTGACTCTTTGTGAACCCATGGACTGCAGCATGGCAGGCTTCCCTGTCCATCAGTAACTCCCAGTTATTGCTAAAACTCATGTCGATCAAGTAGGTAGTGTCATCCATCTCATCCTCTATCGTACCCTTCTTTTCCTTTCTTCAATCTTTCCCAGCATCAAGGTCGTTTCGAATGACTTACTTCTTGGCATCAGATGGCCAAATTATGGGAGCTACAAATTCAGGATCAATCATTCCAATGAATGAATATCAGTATTGATTTCCTTTAGGATTGACTGGTTTGATCTCCTTGCAGTCCAAGGGACTCTCAAGAGTCTTCTCCAACATTACAATTCAAAAGCATCAATTCTTCAGTGCTCAGCCTTTTTTGTGGTCCAAATCTCACATCCATACAAAATCACTGGAAAAAATATAGCTTTGACTAGACAGACCTTTGTAGGCAAAGTAATGTCTCTGCCTTTAAATATGCTGTCTAGGTTAGTCATAATTTTTCTTCCAAGGAGCAAGTGTCTTCTAATTTCATGGCTGCAGTCACTGTCCGCAGTGAATTTGGAGACCAAGAAAACAAAGTCTGTCACTGTTTCCATTGTTTCCCATCTATTTGCCATGAAGTGATGGGACCAGATGCCATGATCTTCATTTTTTGAATGATTTTTAAGCCAGCTTTTTCATTCTCCTCTTTCAATTTCATCAAGAGGTTCTTTAGTTCCTCTTAGCTTTCTGCCATAAAGGTGCTGTTATCTGTATATCTGAAGTGAAGTGAAGTGAAGTGAAGTCGCTCAGTCGTGTCCGACTCTTTGCAACCCCATGGACTGTAGCCTACCAGGCTCCTCTGTCCATGGGATTTTCCAGGCAATAGTCCTGGAGTGGATTGCCATTTCCTTCTCCAGGGGATCTTCCCAACCCAGGGATCAAACCCGGGTCTCCCGCATTGTAGACAGACGCTTTACTGTCTGAGCCACCAGGGAAGTCCAAGAGCTTTCCCTGACTGGGAAACGAACCCTGGCTGTGGTGGTGAAAGCGCCAAATCCTAGCTGCTAGTATATCTGAGGTTATTGATATTTCTCCTGGAAATCTTGATTCCAGCTTGTGCTTCATCCAGCCAGGCATTTCACATGATGTACTCTGCATATAAGTTAAACAAGCAGGGTGACAATATACAGCCTTGACATACTCCTTTCCCAATTTTGAACCAGTTCGTTGTTCCATGTTCAGTTCTAACTGTTGCTTCTTGACCTGCATACATATTTCTCAGGAGGCAGGTAAGGTAATCTGATATTCCCATCTCTTTAAGAATTTTCCACAAGTTGTTGTGATCCACACAGTCAAAGGCTTTGCATAGTTAATAAAGCAGATGTAGATGCTTTTCTGGAACTCTCTTTTTCTATGATCCAGCAGATGTTGACAGTTTGATCTCTGGTTCCTCTGCCTTTTCTAAATACAGCTTGAACATCTGTAAGTTCTCAGTTCACATACTCTTGAAGCCCAACTTGGAGAATTTTGATCATTACTTTCCTAGCATGTGAGATGAGTGCAATTGTGAGGTAGTTTAAACATTCTTTGGCATTGTCTTTCTTTGGGACTGGAGTGAAAACTGACCTGTTCCAGTCCTGTGGCTACTGCTGAGTTTTCCAAATTTGTTGACATATTGACTGCAGCACTTTCACAGCTTCATCTTTTAGGATTTGAAATAGCTCATCTGGAATTCCATCACTTCCACTAACTTTGCTCATAGTGATGCTTCCTAAGGCCCACTTGACTTTGCATTCCAGGATGTCTGGCTCTAGGTGAGTGATCACACCATCATGGTTATCTGGGTCATGAAGATCTTTTTTGTATCATTCTTCTGTGTATTCTTGCCACCTCTTCTTAATCTCTTCTGCCAGGTCCATAATATTTATGTTCTTTATTGTGCCATGTTTGCATGAAATGTTCCCTTGGTATCTCTAATTTTCTTGAAGGGAATCTGTAGTCTTTCCCATTCTATTCTTTTGCTCTGTTTATTTGCATTGATCCCTGAGGAAGGCTTTCTTATATCTCCTTGATATTTTTTGGAACTCTGCATTCTGATGGATATAGCTTTCCTTTTCTCCATTTCCTTTCATTTCTCTTCTTTTCTCAGCTATTTGTAAGGCCTCCTCAGACAAGCATTTTGCCTTTCTGCATTTCTTTTTTTTTGGGGGGGGGGCGGGGAATGATCTTGATTACTGCCTCCTGTCAATGTCACGAACCTCCATCCATAGTTCTTCAGGCACTTTGTCTGTCAGATATAACCCCTTGAATCTGTTTGTCACTTCCACTTCAATGGTTTAGTGGTTTTCCCTACTTTCTTCTGAATTTGATAACAAGGATGAGAAGACATAAAATATTTCTCAATGCCTAGTTTTTGAATTGGCACACTGTCACTTATGCTAACTTTCCATTGGCTAAAGCAAATAAGATATGCAGGTCTTTAGTGAGAGTGGAAGGATACTACAATATTAAATGCCAGTGGGCATGGATATATGGAAGAGTGAAAAATTGAGACCACTAATGTTATTAATCTATGCAAGATGGATCTATATGATGCAAATGAGGAGAGTTGGGAAAGACTAAAAGACATTTGAGAAACTGAAACAAAAAGGCAGTTGGACCACAGAAAGCATGGGGAAAGTTGTTGTTGTTGTTGTTGTTCAGTCCCTCAGTTGTCTCTGAGTTTTTGCAACCCCATGGACTACAGCATGCCAAGTTTCCCTGTCCTTCGCTGTCTCCTGGAGTTTGCTCAAACTCATGTCCATTTATTCGGTGATGCCATCCAACCATCTCATCCTCTGTCACCCCCTTCTCCTCCTGTCCTCAATCTGTCCCAGCATCAGGTCTTTTCCAATGAGTCATTTATTTGCATCAGGTGGCCAAAGTATTGGAGTTTCAGCTTCAGCATCAGTCCTTCCAGTGAACATTCAGGGTTGATTTCCTTTAGAATTGACTGATTTGATCTCCTTGCTGTCCAAGGGATTCTCAAGAGTCTTTGCCAGCACCAGTTTGAAAACATCAATTCTTTGGCCTTCAGCCTTCTTTATGGTCCAATTCTCACATTCATACATGATTACTGGAAAAACCATAAATTTGCCTATGTGGACTTTTGTTGGCAAAGTTATGTCTCTGCTTTATAATATGCTGTCTAGCTTTGTCATAGCTTTTCTTCCAAGGAGCAAGCATCTTTTAATTTCATGGCTGCAGTCACCATCCACAGTGATTTTGAAGACCAAGAAAATAAATTCTGTTACTGTTTCCATTCTTTATCTATTTGCCATGAAGTGATGGGACTGGATGCCATGATCTTAGTTTTTTGAATGTTGAATTTTAAGCCAGCTTTTTTGCTCTCCTCTTTAACCTTCATCAATTTAGCATGTTATAAAACTGATAAGGCCCAGTCCATGCAGGTTCCCTCAGGTCATATTAAGGGGTTTTGTCTTTATCCTTAGAGCAATGAGAAGCTACTACAGAGTTTTAAACAGATCCATAATTTTCGCCTGGGCAGTTGGATACATTACTTACCATTCACTGACCTAGGGAAACCTAGAGAAGCCTGGGTCCTTCTTCAGCCCAAGAGCTAGAGATAGGTATGTGGTAGATCTTGATAAGTCTAAGCTGGAGGTTCTCAATTTTCCACCTCATTCATATTTTAGGCTAGGCAATTCTTTGATGCAATCCTTTGCATTGCAGGATGTTTAGCAGCATCCTGGGCTTCTACCCACCAGGTACTAATAGCAATACTTTCCTCAAGTTGTGATAACTAAAAATGCCTCCAAACATTGTCAAATATTTCCTAGTGGGCAAAATCACCCCTGGCTAAGGGCCACTGGGATAAACTAATAATAGAAATTTAATTTCCTTTGCCAGTGATTGTTTAAAAATAGTTTGTTCTTCAGAGCACTGGTCAACCCCAAGTATCCATTTTCCATTTCTTTCTTAGCAATAGAGTGCCAATTTTTAGCCTGGTACATTACTGGCAGATTTTATTACAGTTGGGTGGAGTGATGACACTGGCCAATGAAATTTAATTGTATGGGGTTTCTGGGAAGACTTTTAAATGGAGAGAATATACCTTTACATTTATTTCTTCCATCTTCCTTCCTGAATACGGATGTAATGACTGGATCTTCACCTGCTATCTAGCATCATGTAGATATGGGAAGTCCCTAAGGATGGCAAAATGGAAGGCTGTAAGGATCCTGGGTCTCTGATGATTTCAGCCTTGAACTGCTTGCCTCTGTTCTTATGGATACAATTTTATCATACTTAGGTCAACTGTTTTGATTTGTTTGTTTTACTACTGTGTTGCTGCTGAATCTAAGCCTAACTTGTAATGTATATACCATGTGGTACAATTTTTGCTAAAGACAAGTGAAGAAAAATTTGTTGCAGAGATTTAGGTAAGATTTTTCTCTCTCTAAAAAGTGTCAAAAGGAACAATTGCCCTGTCTTTCAGTCTTTGGACATTATTGCATGAAAACTTAATGTGTGATACTACTGTGGCCATTATTTGACCATAAGAGGAGTAGTTGACATACTGATGGTAACAGAGCAAACAGATGGAAAGGACCTAGATTCTTGATATTATTGAGCCAATGAATTGGCCAACATATGTGACCATCTCCAGTATGTCTGTTACAGGCAACAAATTTTTACACATTTTATCATAATTTAATCAATTTACTTAATTTCTATTTCAGTTCAGTTCAGTTCAGTCACTCAGTCGTGTCCGACTTTTGCAACCCCACGAATCGCAGCATGCCAGGCCTCCCTGTCCATCACCAACTCCCGGAGTTCACTCAAACTCACATCCATCGAGTTGGTGATGCCATCCAGCCATCTCATCCTCTGTCATCCCCTTCTCCTCCTGCCCCCAATCCCTCCCATCAGAGTCTTTTCCAATGAGTCAACTCTTCGCATGAGGTGGCCAAAGTACTGGAGTTTCAGCTTTAGCATCATTCCTTCCAAAGAACACTCAGGGCTGATCTTCAGAATGGACTGGTTGAATCTCCTTGCAGTCCAAGGGACTCTCAAAAGTCTTCTCCAGCACCATATTTCAAAAGCATCAATTCTTCAGTGCTTAGCTTTCTTCACAGTCCAACTCTCACATCCATACATGACTACTGGAAAAACCACAGCCTTGACTAGATGGACCTTTGTTGGCAATACCTTAAAACTTCCTAACTGATACAAATAGGTTAGGAAAGGGAAGTGATGAGTTAAGTTGGGATATGGTGAGTTTAGAAAAAAAAAAAATATGTGGCACATCTATGTTTGTGATGCCAAAAAAGCAGCTGGCTATATAAGTATGAGCCCAAAAGAAGACATGAGATTCTTTGATCTTGGGGAGGGAGTCCTACTCCTCATTGTTTCTGGAGGCCTGGCTATCCATTGTGATCACTTTCTCCTTACTTATGCCTAATATATTGGCAGTGTCATAAAAAGGGAGCTCTACTTCAGGGTCCCAGGGATAGAATAGCAAGGAGCTAAAATAGAACAGCCTCCCTAGAATCAACGATAATGTCTTCAAGGCTGTAAGTCAGTAGTTACTCAGGCTAACTTCAGTATGTGCTTATGGTACTCTACCCAGCCTTCATTCTCCACAGCCCAAATTCTGATCTTGCCTTATAGCAGTAGCTATGGACAAAATCTCAACTCCTTCTGGGACTTCCCTTAGGTTTGCTACCAACTTGTTCCTGTCCCTATACAGCTATTAAAGCTTGGGGACTTCAACTAAGCACCTATACAAGTTCACAGCCACCAGAGGACAACACAGTCTGGAAAAGCCTTGCCAACAGGAAGAACAAACAAGTTCTCCTGGAGAGTCACTTATTGTCTAGACCAGAAATCCTCCTACTACTGTCTTTAATTTTGGACTGAGACCTAAGAAGTCATAAGAAGGGAGCTCAGAGGCATTGAATTTTGAAGGGTACTGTAGCAGCCTGTTTTTGTCTTTATTACTGTTTCAAGGAGATCAAACTTGAAACTTGCCAGGAGATCAAACCAGTCAATCCTAAAGGAAATCGGTCTTGAATACTCATTGGAAGGACTGATACTGAAGCTGAAGCTCCACTACTTTGGCCAGCTGGTGCGAAGAACTGACTCCTTAGAAAAGACCCTGATGATGGAAACGATTGGAGGCAAGAGGAGAAGGAGATGACAGAGGGTGAGTTGGCTGGATGACATCACTGACTCAATGGACATGAATTTGAGCAAGCTCTGGGAGTTGGTAATGGACAGAAAAGCCTAGCGTGCTGCAGTCCATGGGGTCACAAACAGTCAGACACGACTGAGCACCTGAACTTAACTCAGTTTCAGGCTTTGTGGGAGAAGTAGGAACTCCACATAATGCCAGAGTGTCATGAGTTAAAGCCAAAAGCAGCTGGAAATACCGACGAAGGGATACATTTGGAAGGTGAATTCCTCTTCCTCTTCCTCTAGAAGGGGCAGGAAGACCTTGGTCTCATACCCAGATCACAGAACCACAGATTAGAGCTGAAAAAGCTCTTAACTATCAGGCAAGGATTCTTAGCCTGGGGATCCATGAGTCACCTAAAATTTTATTCAAAATTGTGGCATCTACATTCAGAGATTTCATCAGATTCTCAGAAATCTGTGATCCCACAAAAAGTTAAGAAGCATTCCAAACCCTTAAAGTTACAAATGAGTCACTGAGAAAGGAGATGGAGAACTTGCCCAAAGCTGACAGAGTTAGTTAGGAGCAGAACTGGGACTAGAACTCATACCTCTGACACAAAAGGAGACACTCTTTACACTATATAATAATCTATTAAATCTTTCTCTTCAAACTGTAGTTCCCTGGGCACAAAGAAGGATAGAAGGTGATGACAGTACTAAGCTAGAGCTGGGAAGCAAGTGTAGCCCAGACTGCATTTATAAGTGATAGACTGGGCTGGAGGGGAGAATGTGAGGGAACCATAATCAGGAAATCCAGAAGTCTGCTGAGGAAGTTGCCTGAATGCCTTATGTTTGTCTGTCTGAGGCCTCTTCTTCCTATTTTTCTTTGACTCCAGGATCTGCTTACTTCTTCCAGTATTATGACTGACTTAGCATTCTTAAGTTCTATCCCATATGCCCACTTGGAGTTTAACTCTGTGTTTGAACACAGTCTCCTCATCTCTTTCCTTTTTAGCCTTCCTTAAAACTAAGTGTCAAGAAACTTTGGGTATTAGTGCTACTCACTTCTGGGCCATGGAGGAACCATGCCAAATAAAGAATCTCACAGAATTTTTTTAGTAACTGGCTATCTTCTATTACTAAGCTTAGTGGCCTATGAAATATCAGAAGGGGAAAAGATCTTAGAAAATTCATCAAGTCTAACTATTTGATGACACAAAAGGGGTTCTATGATCGAGAGAGGAAGAGGGATAGACCTGTCACCACAAGAACTTAAGGAACTAGAACTGTGCCCCAAGTACATATGAATCATAGCTTTCTCTATCATGCTATACTTCACCTGGCTGTCTTTTGGCCTGTCTAGGGTGATGCTGAAATCTCTTTTTGAAGCCCTGGCCAGCAGGCAAAACTGTTAGACTAGTGGGTTCGTTAGGCCCCACCAGAGTCTTCTTCCTAAATGTCATGCCTAATACAGGACACCCCCAAACCCTGCCACCAGGTCAATGCTCTAGCCCTCAACTCCTTAGCTATGTGCCCTTGGAGGCAGTATTGCAAAAAGGAAAGAGTCCCGCAAACTTCATTTAAATATCAGATGCAACAGTTGCCAGGATGGTGACAGGCAAATTATGTCTCAAAGTTCAGCTATTTTATCTGTAAAATAAGGACAGTACCACACTGGGCATTCTTTATTTCTCTTTTTCAAGCTTCACATTTCTTTCATAGCATTTTTCACTCTCTTGCATACTTTATCATTTGTTTGCTTATTACTTTCCCAATTTTCTATTGGAATGTCAGCTGCCTGTGGATAGGGACTTTTGGCTACTTCATCCATTTCTGTATGCTCAGCATCTATAACAGTGTTTGATTTTTTGTGTCTTTTCAATGAAAAGCTGTTGAATGAATGAATGAGGATTAAATAAGAGAAAAAAAATGGGAGTGCCCAATTTATAGGAAGTTCTCACTTTGAGAATTCTCTTGGGCTCTTCCTGTGCTGTGTGGCAAGTGTGTGGTATAGCTGAATACCTGTCCATCTCCTTGGCATGCCTTCACAGCTACTGCTCATTCTCCCCACCCTATGCCATGGTGAGGTTGTGGCATTCCTGGTCATAAAGTTGGTGACCATGTACAAGGGCCAGGCTGGGAGCTAGTGTAGGAAGTCAGGAAGTTATATCAGTCTAAACCTGTATCTGTTTTCCTTGGATGGTGGGATCTTTCCATGGGTGGAAGTTGAAAGCGCTGTGTTTTCTCCTCATGTAAAACAAAGATATAATCCACAAGAAGCATACATGACAGATTTATTTACAATTTAGCATCCTTTGGTAGAATGAATTCAGAAGTGATTGGTACTTTTGAAACTTGGAAATTCAAAGATTAACTACCAAGTACATGAGACTGAGAGCTTTGTCATTGTAATGACAGTCCAATGGATGTTCAATTTAAGCAGGCTGGCTTCTTTTGTTCTCTCCTCACTCCTCTCCTCATCTGCCTCACCTTCATTGCAAGTTGCGCTTGTCTTAATTGTCATCTGCCTGTCTCCCAGCCCATCTTATGTGTCTCCTCTCAGTCTGCCCTTACTGGCTGACTTAATCATAACATTTGACGGTTTTTTTCTCAGTCTTCCTCTGGTTCTCAATTCTCATCCTGAGAAACAGTTTGTAGAAGATGCTTTTTGTAATTCCAAATGGCAAAGGAAATTGTCAGTAGATAATTTGGCACATAAGCTTCTGAACTCCCAGAGGAAAGGCTGTGGATCATCCTACAGAATCTTCTGAGACAGAAGTTGGTATCTCAGCCTCTATGGACTGTTAGGCTATGTTTGAGCCTGTACAGGGGAAATTCTCAGCTTCATAGAGCCCAGAAAACTAGGCACACAGTTGAGGGAGGGCTAAGAAGCCACCTACACTATGTCTATGCTCCTTAGCTGAAATGTGGTTCTCCTCTGCAACATCCTAAAGAATCAGTTGTCTAGAGCTTTCCTGAACATCTCCCATGACAAGGAGCTCACTCCACATAATGGCAACTTGTTACATCTGTAGCCCATTCAGAAAGTTCTTCCTCCTGGTGAGCTGAAATCTGTCTCCTTATGGCTTCTACCCATGGGTCTTAACTCTGCCTTCTGGGGCTTCCTGAACTCATCTTCTTTCTCTGCCTTTACCAGCTCCTTAGAGGTTTGAAGTCAAAGACCACTTCCCATAAGAGTTCTATTCTCCAGCATAGAAAGTCACAACTCTTTTAGCTCCCTCCTCTGACTGTACACTTCTTTCTGAACAGATCTCAAATATGACCCTATAGATGTATGATATACAGAGCTGGATACAGCCCTTCAGTAAGAGGCTAAACAGGGCAGAATGAAAGGAATTGTAACTTACCTTGATCTGACACTATAGTTACATTAATGCAGCCTGAACTCCTATTAGATTTCTTTTTTTGCATCACACTGTGTTGCTGTGAATTTTAAAAATATTAAAAACATAAAAGTTTAGAGTTATGTTTCATTTAATGGAAATTTTTAAGACTTAAGCTGGTGGAGGGGGAAGACAGCATCTCAAGTAACACTGAGAAAACTGCTCCAATGAGGCAAGGCGGGGGAGCGGGGAGACAGGAATTATAGAAGTTTTGCAACAAAGGACAGGTGGTCTGAACATCAAAAGATTACTGCAAATTAAAGAAAATCAGATATTCCAAGTTAAGGAACTTAGTGCTTTTCTAAAGAAGACGCAAGAGTCTGGGCTCACTGAAATCATTCGTTATACACCTTAGCATATTAAAAAGCAGAGACATTACTTTGCCTACAAAGGTCCATCTAGTCAAAGCTATGGTTTTTCCAGTAGTCATGTATAGATGTGAGAGTTGGACCATAAAGAAAGCTGACCACTGAAGAATTGATGCTTTTGAACTGTGATATTGGAGAGCTCTTGAGAGTCCCTTGGACTGCAAGAAAATCAAACCAGTTAATCCTAAAGGAAATCAGTCCTGAATATTCATTGGAAGGACTGATGCTGGAGCTGAAACTCCAATACTTTGGCCACCGGTTGTGAAGAACTGACTGATTGGAAAAGACCCTGATGCTGGGAAAGATTAAAGGCAAGAGGAGAAGGGGACAACAGAGGATGAGATGGTTGGATGGCATCACCCACTTGATTGACATGAGTTTGAGTAAACTCCAGGAGTTGGTGATGGAGAGGAAAGCCTGGTGTGCTGCAGTCCATGGGGTTACAAAGAGTCAGACACGACTGAGCGACCCTATGGACTATAGCCTGCCAGGTGCCTCTGTCCATGGGATTATCCAGGCAAAAATAACTGAAGTGGGTTGCCACACCCTCCTCTATCTGATAGATAATTTGCCAAAATTTTCTCCCATTCTCTAGGTTAATTTTTCATTTTG
>NW_024070207.1:75632346-75679858 GCF_014754425.2 Oryx dammah
ACATACTCCTTTTCCTATTTGGAACCAGTCTGTTGTTCCATATCCAGTTCTAACTGCTGCTTCCTGACCTGCATATAGGTTTATCAAGAGGCAGGTCAGATGGTCTGGTATTCCCATCTCTTTCAGAATTTTCCACAGTTTATTGTGATCCACACAGTCAAAGGCTTTGGCATCCTCAACAAAGCAGAAATAGATGATTTTCTGGAACTCTCTTGCTTTTTCCGTGATCCAGCAGATGTTGGCAAGTTGATCTCTGGTTCCTCTGCCTTTTCTAAAACCAGCTTGAACATCTGGAAGTTCACAGTTCCCGTACTGCTGAAGCCTGGCTTGGAGAATTTTGAGCATTACTTTAATTGTGCAATTGTGCGGTAGCTTGAGCATTCTTTGGCATTGCCTTTCTTTGGGATTGGAATGAAAACAGACCTTTTCCAGTCCTGTGGCCACTGCTGAGTTTTCCAAATGTGCTGGCATATTGAGTGCCGCACTTTCACAGCATCATCTTTCAGGATTTGAAACAGCTCCACTGGAATTCCATCACCTCCACTAGCTTTGTTTGTAGTGATGCTTTCTAAGGCCCACTTGCCTTCACATTCCAGGATGTCTGGCTCTAATAATCACCATTGTGATTATCTGGGTCATGAAGATCTTTTTTTTTTTGTAGAGTTCTTCTGTGTATTCTTGCCACCTCTTCTTAATATCTTCTGCTACTGTTAGGTCCATACCATTTCTGTCCTTTATCGAGCCCATCTTTGCATGAAATGTTCCCTTGGTATCTCTAATTTTCTTGAAGAGATCTCTAGTCTTTCCCATTCTGCTCTTTTCCTCTATTTCTTTCCATTGATCACTGAGGAAGGCTTTCTTATCTCTCCTTGCTATGCTTTGGAACTCTGCATTCAGATGCAAATATCTTTCCTCTTCTCATTTGCTTTTTGCTTCTCTTGTTTTCACAGCTATTTGTAAGGCCTCCTCAAACAGCCATTTTGCTTTTTTTGCATTTCTTTTCCATGGGGATGGTCTTGATCCCTGTCTCCTGTACAATGTCACAAACCTCCATCCATAGTTCATCGAGTACTCTCTCAGATCTAGCCCCTTAAATCTATTTCTCACTTCCACTGTATAATCATACGGGATTTTATTTAGGTTATATCTTAATGGTCTAGAGGTTTTCCCTACTTTCTTCAATTTAAGTCTGAATTTGGCAATAAGGAGTTCATGATCTGAGCCACAGTCAGCTCCCAGTCTTTTTTTTGATGACTGTATAGAGCATATGTATCTATGCCTGCAAAGAATATCATCAGTCTGATTTCGGTGTTGACCATCTGGTGATGTCCAGGTGTAGACTCTTCTCTTGTGTTGTTGGAAGAGGGTGTTTGCTATCACCAGTGCATTCTCTTGGTAAAACTCTATTAGCCTTTGCCCTGCTTCATTCTGTATTCCAAGGCCAAATTTGCCTGTTACTCCAGGTGTTTCTTGAGTTCCTACTTTTGCATTCCAGTCCCCTATAATGAAAAGGACATCTTTCTTGGGTGTTAGTTCTAAAACGTCTTGTAGGTCTTCATAGAAACATTCAACTTCAGCTTCTTCAGCGTTACTGGTTGGGGCATAGACTTGGATCACCATGATATTGAATGGTTTGCCTTGGAAACAAATAAAGGTCATTCTGTCATTTTTCAGACTGCATTTTGGACTCTTTTGTTGACCATGATGGCTACTCCATTTCTTCTAAGGGATTCCTGCCCACAGAAGTAGATGTAATGGTCATCTGAGTTAAATTCACCCATTCCAGTCCATTTTAGTTCACTGATTCCTAGAATGTCAACGTTCACTCTTGCCATCTCCTGTTTGATCACTTCCAATTTGCCTTGATTCATGGACCTGACATTTCAGGTTGCTATGCAATATTGCTCTTTACAGCATCGGACCTTGCTTCTATCACCAGTCACATCCACAACTGGGTATTGTTTTTGCTTTGGCTCCATCCCTTCATTCTTTCTGGAGTTATTTCTCCTCTGATCTCCTGTAGCATACTGGGCACCTACCGACCTGGGGAGTTCCTCTTTCAGTATCCTATCATTTCAGCTTTTCATACTGTTCATGGGGTTCTGAAGGCAAGAATACTGAAGTGGTTTGCCATTCCCTTCTCCAGTGGGCCACATTCTGTCAGACATCTCCACCATGACCTGGCCGTCTTGGGTGGCCCCACACGGCACGGCTTAATTTCATTGAGTTAGACAAGGCTGTGGTCCACGTGATTAGATTCACTTGTTTTCTCTGGTTATGGTTTCAGTGTGTCTGCTCTCTGATGCCCTCTCACCACACCTACCATCTTACTTGGGTTTCTCTTACCTTGGACATAGGGTATCTCTTCACAGCTGCTCCAGCAAAGTGCAGCTGCTGCTCCTTACCTTGGATGAAGGGTATCTCCTCACCACCGCCCCTCCTGACCTTGAACGTAGAGTAGCTCCTCTCGGCCCTCCTGCACCCGCACAGCCACTGCTCCAATAAAGAAAAAAAAAGGATGAGATGTGTGGTGATAGGAGATATAATTTTAAATAAAATACAAGCACTGAGAATGTAATATTTGAATAAAGATCTGAAAAAAGTGAGCCACATGAATATCCAGGGGTAGAGAGTTCCTGGCAAAGGGAGTGACAAGTATAAATATTCCACTGTGAGTACACACGTTATATTCAAGGAAAAAGAATGAGGTAGGGTAGATAGTTAAACACAGGTCAGAAAGGTTAGGGTTATGAGGCAGGGCAAGGGGTTAGAGCATGTAGGGTCTTTCAGGCTACCATAATGATTTTAGCTTTTACTGTTAATGAGGTGGGAAATGCCTAGAGGTTTTGACGAGGTCTCAGAGGAACTCGAGTGTTGTGTTCAGAACTTGGACTTTATTCTAGAGAATAAGGGATGTCTCTGAAGGGTTTTGAGAAAGGGACTGACGTGTGAATCTCTGTTACAAAGATCACTCTGGTGGCTTGTAGAGGGTAAATTGAAGGGGAGCGCCTGTGAAACTGTGCATTTCTGATGGAACTTCAATCCATGTGTTGGGACTTAAACCCAGTCAAA
Source organism: Oryx dammah (assembly GCF_014754425.2). Classification (NCBI taxonomy): domain Eukaryota; kingdom Metazoa; phylum Chordata; class Mammalia; order Artiodactyla; family Bovidae; genus Oryx; species Oryx dammah. Next base: position 75,635,419 of record NW_024070207.1, read on the forward strand.
TCCAAGATTTAGACTTGATCCCACTGTTCTTTAATTGAAATCACACACCTGATCTCATGTCTTAATGAAGTTCAGGTTTTTGATGCCTTGTCACAGAATGAAGTCAGTGAGACAAAGTGATAAGAAGTGGATTTATTTAGGAAAGAACACAATCCACAGAGTGTGAGCCATCTCAGAAGGTGATAGGCCCTGAAATGCAGTGTGGCTGGGTAATTTCATAGGCTAATGAGTGGAAGAATTATTCCAACTATTTTGGGAAAGGGGTGGGGATTTCCAGGAATTGAGTCAACACTCACTTTTTGGCCTTTTATGGCTGGCCTCAGAACTTTCATGGCACTGGTAGGCATGTTATTTACATGCTAATGCTTTACAATGAACATATAATAAGGTTCAAGGTCCTCTGGAAGTTGAATCTTCCACCATCTTGGATCTAGTTGTTTCTAACGAGTTTATGTTGTGTCCTAAAGGACTATGTTATTCTTTTACTGGTTGTGCCCAGCTCCATTCCCTCTCATTTCACCTGGAAACAGGAAAACCAGTTAAGAAAATACACCATTCTCCATAAAATGCCCTGGGTGGAGTAGTGATCATCTTTCATCTCGGTCCTTCTACTATCGTTATTGTTGTTCAGTTACCCAATGGTGTCGACTCTTTGTGACACTATGGACACACGCCATGGCCTCTCTGTCCCTCACCATCTCCTGAAGTTTGCCCAGGTTCATGTCCATTGCATCAGTGATGCCATCCAGCCATCTCATCCTCTGATGCCTTCCACTGTTATTTCCACTTCTCTCAAATTCCTGAGGGAGCTGGAGTAGAGTTGGCCATTCTCTCAGAATCTGGAAACCTCAAAGCCAATAGAAGGGAGGAGGTCTAGAATGGTGGCAGGGAAACCTGTTAGGAGACTGTACAACCATCTGAGCCTGAGACAATAAAGACCTTAGCAAAGAGAAATAATTTTGCTAGAGGATAAAGGTACAGGTACAATCACAAGCTGCAAAGTCAGGACTCAATAGCAGCAGTTCTGAAAATTGGCAATAAGTTGCTTGGCTTAATATTGAGATAGGACTATCCACAAAAGCTAAGGCACTGATAGGCTACATCAATTAAACAGTACCTGGAACAATTAAGGCTACCAATCTGCTCTAGTTGATTAGTTCAGACTTCCTTTTTTACCATCTCATAGTTCAGTAAATTCACACTATTCACCAGACACTATGCTTAGAGCTGGAGCTATCTGGAGTTATTTCATTGAATAGTCGCAACTCAATGTCATAGCTATCATAACTCTATTTTACAGATGAAGAAACAGCAACAAAATATCATCAAACACTTTATTTAAAAACTGATATTTACTATTATATATTCATTTATTACAACATTCAAAGTGATATTGAATGCCTACTCAGTTCTTGAAGAGTTCTAGTAAAAGGGAAAGGAGTTTTAGACACATAATGTCTTGCTACTTGCCAGCTGTGTGACCTTGAACAAATTACTTAACCTCTCTAAACTTCAGTTTTCTCATAAATAAAACCCATGGCTTAAGGTTGTTGAAGACCTTGTGCATAATCTATTATCATATTTTATCAAATCTAAGATGCCATTGAATGAAACCACACTGTCATTTTATATAATACAGAGGAAAAATACTGCAGATTAAATTACAACACACTTAAGTCACCAATAGTCTCAAGATGTCTCACAATTTCAAAGGCCTCAAAATGTGAAAAACTTATCACACTGTTCTTTTATTTTTAATATAAATTTATTTACTTTAATTGGAGGTTAATTACTTTACAATATTGTATTGGTTTTGCCATACATCAACATGAATCCACCACAGATATACACGTGTTCCCTATCCTGAAACCCCCTCCTTCCTCCCTCCCTGTACCATCCCTCTGGGTCGTCCCAGTGCACCAGCCCCAAGAATCCAGTGTCATACGTTGAACCTGGACTGGTGATTCATTTCATATATGATATTAAACATGTTTCAATGCCATTCTCCCAAGTCATCCCACCCTCTCCCTCTCCCACAGAGTCCAAAAGACTGTTCTATACATCTGTGTCTCTTTTGCTGTCTTGCATACAGGGTTATCATTACCATCTTTATAAATTCCATATATATGTGTTAATATACTGTATTGGTGTTTTTCTTTCTGGCTTACTTCACTCTGTATAATCGGCTCCAGTTTCATCCACCTCATTAGAACTGATTCAAATGAATTCTTTTTAATGGCTGAGTAATACTCCATTGTGTATATGTACCACTGCTTTCTTATCCATTCCTCTGCTGATGGATATCTAGGTTGCTTCCATGTCCTGGCTATTATAAACAGTGCTGCAATGAACATTGGGGTACACGTGTCTCTTTCAATTCTGGTTTCCTTGGTGTGTATGCCCAGCAGTGGGATTGCTGGGTCATAAGGCGGTTCTATTTCCAGTTTTTTAAGGAATCTCCACACTGTTCTCCATGGTGGCTGTACTAGTTTGCATTCCCACCAACAGTGTAAGAGGGTTCCCTTTTCTCCACACCCTCTCCAGCATTTATTGCTTGTAGACTTTTGTACCACAGCCATTCTGACTGGCGTGAAATGGTACCTCATTGTGGTTTTGATTTGCATTTCTCTGATAATGAGTGATGTTCAGCATTTTTTCATGTGTTTGTTAGCCACCTGTATGTCTTCTTTGGAGAAATGTCTATTTAGTTCTTTGGCCCATTTTTTGATTGGGTCATTTATTTTTCTGGAATTGAGCTGCAGGTGTTGCTTGTATATTTTCGAGATTAGTTGTTTGTCAGTTGCTTCATTTGCTATTATTTTCTCCCATTACACTGTTCTTTAAAAAAATTACTTTAATTTACTTTAATTGGAGGATTACATTACAATATTGTGATGGGTTTTGCCATACATCAACTATAGACTTACATATAAATATTTGTTGAAAAAGTGAAAGTCCCTCTTTTCCATTTGACTGTGAGCTACTCAAGGACAGAATCTGAGTCTAAATCATCTTTATCTTTCCCAAATAAGGTATGGCACAGAGTGGTCAATTAATCCATTTTATGAGAATTGATTTGACTTCTCTTCTTCCCCACTGATCCATGCCAGCTACTTGGAAAGCAGAGATAAAGTAGATTAGGTCCAGGCCCTCTAGGAGCTCCAATTTTGGTAACAACAACAAAAACTCCAACAAAGAACTCATAGCTACCATTCATTGAGCTCTAACTATGTAAAAGCCTTTTTCTCATTATATTCAATGTATCAGTTCCCATCTCTTTACTTTCTTTTTCCTTTCCCCCTCTTTTCTGCTTTTTCTGGTTATAATGGAGCATTTTACATAATTTAATTTTCCCTTTTCTCTTAACACATCAATCATACTTTTTAAAAAATTAGTGGTTCTAATGTTGAACAACTAATCTAAGTCGACTTTCAAATAAACTATCTGGCATTAAATACAACTAATCTAATTAGTTTCAGTTCAGTTCAGTCGCAGAGTCGTGTCTGACTCTTTGTGACCCCATGAACCAAATACAGCTAATTTGCAGCTAATCCATTTTCAAACAGCACTATACCACTTTAATGTGCAGTATAAGTACCTTAGAGTATTCCCAAACCCTCCTTTATAACATTGTTGTCATTCATTTAACTTTTTAAAATTTTTATTTATTTATTTTAATTAGAGGATAGCTACAATATTGTGATGGATTTTTGCCATACATCAACATAAACTGACATTAGATATACATATGTCCCCACCCTCTTTAAACTCCCTTCCACTCCCTCCCCTTTTCATCCCTTTGGTTTATCACAGAGCACCTGCTTTGCATTCCCTGCATCATGCATTGAACTGCAAAAGGCTATCTATTTTATGTATGGTAAAGTATATGTTTCAATGCTATTCTCTCAAATCATTTCACCCTCTCCTTCCCCCACTGTGTCCAAAATTCTGTTCTTTATGTCCATGTCTCCTTTGGTGCCCTGTATGTAGGATCATCAGTACTATCTCTCTAGATTTCATATATATGCCATAGTATACAATATTTGTTTGTTTCTTACTTTACTCAGCATATACTCTAAGTTCATCCACCTCATTAGAACTAACTCAAATATGTTTCTTTTTATAGCTGAGTAATATTCCATTGTGTATATGTACCACAAATTCCTTATCCACTCACCTTTCAATGGACATCTAGGTTGCTTCCATGTCCTAGCTATTGTAAATAATGCTAGAGCTATTGGGGTGCATGTGTCTTTTTCAATTATGGTTTTGCCAGGGTATATGCCCAGTAGTGGGGTTGTTGGTTCATATGGCAGTTTTATTTCTAGTTTTGTAAGGAATCTCCATACTGTTCTCCAATTTGCAAAACCTTCCAAAATTGAACGAGGAAGAAATAGAAAATATGAACAAACCAATCACAATCACAGAAATTGAAACTGTAATAAAAAATCTCCCAGAAAAACAAAAGTCCAGGGTCAGATGCTCATCAATTTGCATTCCCACCAACAGTGTATGAGGATTCCCTCTTCTCAACAGTCTTGCCAGGAATTACTGTTTGTAGATATCTTGATGATGGCCATTCTGATGGGTGTAAGATGATACCTCGTTGTAGTTTTGATTTGCATTTCTCTAATAATGAGTAATGTTGAACATCCTTTAATGTGTTTGTTAGCCATCTGTGTGTCTTCTTTGGAGAAGTGTCTGTTTAGATCTTCTGCCCACTTTTTAAAATTAATTAATCAACTTAAATTTGTATTGAAGGATAATTGCTTTACAGAATTTTGCTGTTTTCTGTTTCATGAAGACCTACAAGACCTTTTAGAACTAACACCCAAAAAAGATGTCCTTTTCATTATAGGGGAATGGAATGCAAAAGTAGGAACTCAAGAAACACCTGGAGTAACAGGCAAATTTGGCCTTGGAATGCAGAATGAAGCAGGGCAAAGACTAATAGAGTTTCGCCAAGAAAATGCACTGGTCATAGCAAACACCCTCTTCCAACAACACAAAAGAAGACTCTACACATGGACATCACCAGATGGTCAACACCAAAATCAGATTGATTATATTCTTTGCAGCTAAAGATGGAGAAGCTCTATACAGTCAACAAAAACAAGACCAGGAGCTGACTGTGGCTCAGATCATGAACTCCTTATTACCAAATTCAGACTTAAATTGAAGAAAGTAGGGAAAACCGTTAGACCATTCAGGTATGACCTAAATCAAATCCCTTATGATTATACAGTGGAAGTGAGAAGTAGATTTAAGGGCCTATATCTGATAGATAGAGTGCCTGATGAACTATGGAATGAGGTTCATGACATTGTACAGGAGACAGGGATCAAGACCATCCCCATGGAAAAGAAATGCAAAAAAGCAAAATGGCTGTCTGGGGAGGCCTTACAAATCACTGTGAAAAGAAGAGAGGTGAAAAGCAAAGGAGAAAAGGAAAGATATAAGCATCTGAATGCAGAGTTCCAAAGAATAGCAAGAAGAGATAAGAAAGCCTTCTTCAGCAATCAATGGAAAGAAACAGAGGGAAAGAACAGAATTGGAAAGACTAGAGATCTCTTCAAGAAAATTAGAGATACCAAGGGAACATTTCATGCAAAGATGGGCACAATAAAGGACAGAAATGGTATGGACCTAACAGAAGCAGAAGATATTAAGAAGAGGTGGCAAGAATACACAGAAGAACTTAGAAAGCATCACTACAAACAAAGCTAGTGGAGGTGATGGAATTCCAGTGGAGCTGTTTTAAATCCTGAAAGATGATGCTGTGAAAGTGCTGCACTCAATATGCCAGCAAATTTAGAAAACTCAGCAGTGGCCACAGGACTGGAAAAGGTCCGTTTTCATTCCAATCCCAAAGAAAGGCAATGCCAAAGAATGCTCAAACTACTGCACAATTGCACTCATTTCACATGCTAGTAAAGTAATGCTCAAAATTCTCCAAGCCAGGCTTCAGCAATACATGAACCCTGATGTTCAAGCTGGTTTTAGAAAAGGCAGAGAAACCAGAGATCAAATTGCCACCAACTGTTGGATCATGGAAAAAGCAAGAGAGTTCCAGAAAAACATCTATTTCTGCTTTATTGAGGATGCCAAAGTCTTTGACTGTGTGGATCACAATAAACTGTGGAAAATTCTGAAAGAGATGGGAATACCAGACCATCTGACCTGCCTCTTGAGAAATCTGTATGCAGGTCAGGAAGTAGCAGTTAGAACTGGACATGGAACAACAGACTGGTTCCAAATAGGAGAAGGAGTACGTTAAGGCTGCATATTGTCACCCTGCTTCTTTAACTTCTATGCAGAGTACATCATGAGAAACGCTGGACTGGAAGAAACACAAGCTGGAATCAAGATTGCTGGGAGAAATATCAATAACCTCAGATATGCAGATGACACCACCCTTATGGAAGAAAGTGAAGAGGAGCTAAAAAGCCTCTTGATGAAAATAAAAGAGGAGAGTGAAAAAGTTGGCTTAAAGCTCTACATTCAGAAAATGAAGATCATGGCATCTGGTCCCATCACTTCATGGGAAATAGTTGGGGAAACAGTGGAAACAGTGTCAGACTTAATTTTTTTGGGCTCCGAAATCACTGAAGATGGTGATTGCAGCCATGAAATTAAAAGACGCTTACTCCTTGGAAGAAAAGTTATGACCAACCTAGATAGTATATTCAAAAGCAGAGACATTACTTTGCCGACTAAGGTCCGTCTAGTCAAGGCTATGGTTTTTCCAGTGGTCATGTATAGATGTGAGAGTTGGACTGTGAAGAAAGCTGAGTGCCGAAGAACTGATGCTTTTGAACTGTGGTGTTGGAGAAGACTCTTGAGAGTCCTTTGGACTGCAAGGAGATCCAACCAGTCCATTCTGAAGGAGATCAACCCTGGGATTTCTTTGGAAGGAATGATGCTGAAGCTGAAGCTGCAGTACTTTGGCCACCTCATGCTAAGAGTTGACTCATTGGAAAAGACTCTGATGCTGGGTGGGATTGGGGGCAGGAGGAGAAGGGGACGACCGAGGATGAGATGGCTGGATGGCATCACGGACTCGATGTATGTGAGTCTGAGTGAACTCCGGGTGATGGTGATGGACAGGGAGGCCTGGCGTGCTGCGATTCATGAGGTCGCAAAGAGTTGGATACGACTGAGCGACTGAACTGAACTGACCTGAACTGCCAAATGTCAACATGAATCAACCATAGGTATACATATATCCCCTCCCTTTTGAACCTTCCTTCCATTTCCCTCCCCATGCCACCCCTCTAGGTGCCTGTTTGAGTTTCCTGAACCATAGAGCAAATTCCCATTAGCTATCTTTTTTACATATGGTAATGTAAGTTTCCATGTTTCTCTTTCCATACATCTCACCCTCTCCTCCCCTCTCCCCATGTGAATAAGTCTATTTTCTATGTCCGTTTCTCCACTGTTGCCCTGCAGGTCTTCTGCCCACTTTTTGATTGGGTTTTTTGTTTTTCTGGTATTGAGTTGCATGAGCAGCTTGTATATTTGGGAGATTAATCTTTTGTTAGTTGTTTCATTTGATATCAATTTCTCCCATTCTGAGGGTTGTATTTACATTACTTATAGTTTCTTTTGTTGTACAAAAGCTTTTAAGTTTAATTAAGCTATATTTGTTTATTTTTGTTTTTATTTCCATTACCCTAGGAGGTAGGTCTTAGAGGATCTTCTTGTGCTTTATGTCACATGTGTTCTGCCTATGTTTTCCTCTAAGAGTTTCATAGTTTCTGGTCTTACATTTAGGTCTTTAATTCATATTGAGTCTATTTTTGTGTATGGTATTAGAGGGTTCCAATTTCATCTCTTTACAGGTATTTGACCAGTTTTCCCAGCACCACTTGGACTGTTTTTAGTCCATTGTATATTTTTGCCACCTTTGTCAAAAATAAGGTGTCCATGGGTGCATGGGTTTATCTCTGGGATTTTTACCCCTTTCCACTGGTCTATATTTCAGATTTTATGACAGAACCATACTGTCCTGATGACAATAGCTTTGTAGTATAGTCTGAAGTCAGAAAGATTGGTTCCTCCAGTTCCATTCTCCTTTCTCAAGATTGATTTGGCTATTTGGGCCTTCTGTGTTTTCATACAAATTGTGAAATTTGTGTCCTAGTTCTGTGAAAAATACCATTTATAGTTTGATAGGGATTGCATTGAATCTAGGCTGCTTTGAGTAGTATAGTCATTTTCACTATATTGATTCTTTCAATTCAAGAACATGGTATATTTCTGCATCTCCTTGTTTCGTCACTGATTTATTTCATCAGTATTTTATAGTTTTCTGCATACAGATCTTTTGTCTCTTTAGGTAAATTTATTAATAAATATTTTGTTCTTTTTGTTACAACAGCGAATAGGATTGTTTCCTTAATTTCTCTTCTGATTTTTTTGTTAGTGTATAGGAATGCAAAGGATTTCTGTGTATTAATTTTATATCTTGCAACTTTACTGTATTCATCATTTAGCTCTAGTAATTTTTTGATGGCATCTTTAGGGCTTCTAGATAGAGAATCATGTTATCTGCGAACAGAATTTTACTCCTCCTTTTTCAATCTGGATTACTTTATTTCTTTTTCTTCACTGATTATTGTGTCTAGTACTTCCAAAAATATGTTTAATAATAGTGGTGAGAGTGGGCACTCGTGTTGTTACTGAATTTAGAGGAAACGCCTTCAGTTTTTCACCACTGAGGATAATGTTTGCTGTGAGTTTGTCATATATGGCCTTTTATTATGTTGAGGTCAGGTCAGTTCATTTCAGCTGCTCAGTTGTGTCCGACTCTTTGGGACCCCATGGACTGCAGCATGCCAGGCTTCTCTGTCCATCACCAACTTCCAAAGCTTGCTCATGTCCATCGAGTTGGTGATGCCATCCAACCATCTCACCCTCTGCCATCCCCTTCTCCTCCTGCCTTCAATCTTTCCCAGCAACAAGGTGTTTTCCAGTGAGTCAGTTCTTCGAATCAGATGGCCAAAGTATTGGAGCTTCAGCTTAAGCATCAGTCCTTCCAATGAACATTCAGGACTGATTTCCTTTAGGATTGACTGGTTTGATCTCTTTGCAGTTCAAGGGACTCTCAAGAGTCTTCTCCAACACCACATTTTGAAAGCATCAGTTCTTCGGCACTCAGCTTTCTTTATAATCCAACTCTCTCATCCATACACGACTACTGGAAAAACTACAGCTTTGACCAGATGGACCTTGAGGTTGTTGAGGTATGTTCCTTCTATTCCTAATTTCTGGAGAGTTTTAATCATAAATGTGTACTTAAGCTTCTCAAAAGCTTTCTCTGTTTCTACTGAGTTGATCAGATGGTGTTTATCTCTCAATTTGTTATTGTGGTGAATCATATTGATTTATTTGTGTATATTAAAGAATCCTTGCATTCCTGGGATAAAAGCCACTTGATCATGATGTATGTATGATCTTTTTAACGTGCTGTTGGATTCTGGTTCCTAAAGCTTTTTGAAGATTTTGCATTCATGTTAATCAATGGTATTGGCCTATAATTTTCTATTTTTGGTGACATCTTTGTCTGGTTTTAGTATCAGGGTGACGGCAGCCTCATAGAATGAGTTTGGGAGTTTTCCTCCCTCTGCAATTTTCTGGAAGAGTTTGAGCAGAATAGCTGTTAGCTCTTCTCTAAACATTTTTTTAGAATTCCTCTGTGAAGCCATTTGTCCCTGGACTTCTGTTTGTTGGAAGATTTTTGATTGCAGTTTCAATTTCCGTGATTGTGATTGGTCTGTTCATATTTTCTATTTCTTCCTTGTTCACTTTTGGAAGGTTATACTTTTCCAAGAATTTGTCCATTTCTTCCAGGTTGTCCATTTTATTGGCATATAGTAGCTCATAGTACTTTCTCATGATCTTTTGTATTGCTGTGCTGTCTGTTGCAAAGTTTCCTTTTTCATTTCTTTTTTTTATTGATGTGAATCTTTCTGAAGAGTCTGGCTGATGGTTTGTCAATTTTGTTTATCTTCTCAAAGAATCAGCTTTTAGTTTTATTGATCTTTACTATAGTCTCTCTCTCTCTTTTTTTCCATTTATTTCTGCTCTGATCATTATAATTTCTTTCCCCCTACTAGCTTTGGTGTTTTTTGTTCTTCATTTTCTAGTTGCTTCAGTTATAAAATTATGTTGTTATTTGATGTCTCTCTTGTTTCTTGAGGTAGGCTTGTATTGCTATAAACTTCCCTGTTAGCATTGCTTGTACTGCATCCCACAGGTTTTGAGTTGTCATTATTTCAGTGTCAATGGTTCTTGGTATGTTTTGATTACTTTTTTTATTTCTTCAGTGATCTGTTGGTTATTCAAAAGCATATTGTTTAGCTTCCTTGTGCTTGTGTTTCTTATAGTTTTTGTCTTGTAGTTGATGTTTAATTTTACAGTGCTGTGATCAGAAAAGATGTTTGTTTTTTAAATATAAATTTATTTATTTTAATTGGAGGTTAATTACTTTACGATGTTGTATTGGTTTTGCCACACATCAACATGAATCCACCACAGGTATACATGTGTTCCCCATCCTGAACCTCCCTCCCTCCTCCCTCCCCGTACCATCCCTCTGGGTCATCCCACTGTACCAGCCCCAAGCATCCAGTGTCATGCATTGAACCTGGACTGGTGATTCGTTTCATATATGATATTAAACATGTTTCAATGCCATTCTCACAAATCATCCCACCTCTCCCTCTCCCACAGAGTCCAAAAGACTGTTCTATACATCTGTGTCTCTTTTGCTGTCTCACATACAGGGTTATCGTTACCATCTTTCTAAATTCCACATATATGCGTTAGTATACTGTATTGGTGTTTTTCTTTCTGGCTTACTTCACTCTGTATAATCGGCTCCAGTTTCATCCACCTCATTAGAACTGAGTCAAATGTATTCTTTTTAATGGCTGAGTAATACTCCATTATGTATGGCTGAGTAATACTCCATTGTGTATATGTACCACAGCTTTCTTATCCATTCATCTACTGATGGACATCTAGGTTGCTTCCATGTCCTGGCTATTATAAACAGTGCTGTGATGAACATTGGGGTACATGTGTCTCTTTCAATTCTGGTTTCCTCAGTGTGTATGCCCAGCAGTGGCTTAAAATGATTTCAATTTTTAAAAATTTACCAAGACTGGATTTGTGGCCCAGGATGTAATCTATCCTGAAAAATGTTCCATATGAACTTAAGGAAAAAAATGAAATCTATTGTTTTTGGATTAAATGCCCCATAGATAACAGTTAGGTCCAGTTGTCCAATGTACTATTTAAAGCTTGTATTTCCTTATTAATTTTTTATGTCTGGATGATCTTTCCATTGGTGTGAGTGGGGTATTAAAGACCCCCACTATTACTGTGTTACTATTGATTTCCCCTTTAATTATTGTTAGTATTTGCCTTATATATAGTAAGGCTCCTATGTTGGGTGCATATATATTTATAATTGTTATATATTCTACTCAGATTAATCCCTTGATCATTATGTAGTGTTCTCCTTTTCTCTTGTAATGGTCTTCATCTTAAAATCTATTTTATCAGATCTGAGTACTGCTACTCCAGCTTTCTTTTGATTTCTGTTTGCATGGAATAACTTTTTCCAGCCCCTAACTTTTAGTCTGTATGTGTCCCTAGGTCTGAGGTGGGTGTCTTATAAATAGCTTATGTAGGGGTCTTTTTTTTTTTTTTTTATCCATCAGCCAATCTGTGTCTTTTGGTTGGAGCATTTAGTCCACTTACATTTAAGGTAACTATTGATAAGTATGATCCTATTGTTTGTGTGTGTTAGTCACTCAGTTGTGGCTGACTCTTTGTGACCTCATGGACTATAGGCCACCAGGCTTCTCTGTCCATGGAATTCTCCAGGCAAGACTACTGGAGTGGATTGTCGCTCTCTTCTCCAGAGGAATTTCCAAACCTAGGGATCAAACCCTGGTCTCCTGCATCACAGGCAGATTCCTTACCATTTGAGATACAGGGAAGCTTTCATTTATCAATACTTCTTATGAAAAATGAAATTCAACATATTGATACAATGTATACATAATATAGTCAAAGATCTGAAATAGAACTGGTTTCTTCTTAATCATTTCCCATCTTTAATCAATAAAGATTATTCTTCTTAAGAGGAGGTGAAAAAATTTCCCATATTAAAAACACTGATAATAAATATCATTAATAAGCATGATTAAATAATGACTAGTTCTACATTTTTCTAATAACCTCTTTGTATTCTGTCAAGTAGCACTCCAAAATAAAAATTATGACTTCTGTTATGGCTTCATATTTCTTTGCAACGATCACTAAAGTAATTTCCAATTTGGTAAACTAATAACTTATGCCATTTAGTTTTAACAGAATCACATCTTAATCATCAAGCTAAAGTCATAAGAAAATAATGACACTGTCACTTGAAGGTCATCTCGGTCTTCTGTTCACCATGTGTCTAATCAGATACCCTTAAATTAATTCCAGCAGAAAGTCTAAAGAATTAATGGTCTTATTACCACTTACTCTATTCTTTTGAGGTTGATTTTATAGACCTTTTCTGTGTTTTCTGTTGTCTAGAGAAGTTCCTTTAGCATTTGTTGAAGAGCTGGTTTGGTGGTGCTGAATTTTCCTAGCATTTGTTTGTCTGTAAAGCTTTTTATTTATTTATTTATTTATTTTGCTCAAATCTGAATGAGATCTTTACTGGATAGAGTAATCTTGATTGTGGGATTTTTTTTTCCTTTCATCACTTAAAGTATATCCTGTCTTTCTCTTATGGCCTGCAGAGTTTCAGTTGAAAGAGTAGCTATTAGCCTTATGGAGGTCCACTTCTATGCTGTTTGTTGCTTTTCCCTTGGTGCTTTTAATATTTGTTCTTTGTGTTTAATATTTGTTAGCTTGATTAATATGTGTCTTGATATGATTCTCCTTGTATTTACCCTATATGGGAATCTCTGGTCTTCCTGGACTTGGTTGGCTATTTCCTTCCCCATTTTAGGGAAGTATTTGACTATAATCTCCTCAAATATTTTCTCATGCCCTTTCCTTTTATTTTCTTCTGTGACACCTATGATTTGAATGTTGGGGTGCTTAATATTGTTCTGGAGGTCTCTGAGGCTGCCTTCACTTCTTTTTATTCTTTTTTCTTTATTCCTCTCTGCCTCAGTTATTTCCACCATTCTATCTTCCAGCTGACTTATCCATTTTTCTGCCTCAGTTACTCAATTGCTGGTTCTCTCCAGTGTATTTTTAATCTCAGTTATTGCATTGTTCATTGTTGGTTGCTTATTCTTTAATTCTTCTAGGTCCTCATTAAACATTTCTTGCATCTTCTCCATCCATGTTTCCAGTATATTTAGGATGGGGAACACGTGTACACCCGTGGTGGATTCATGTTGATGTATGGCAAAACCAATACAATATTGTAAAGTAATTAGCCTCCAATTTAAATAAATAAATTTAAATTAAAAAAAAGATTTTGAAATCTTTACTATCATTATTCTGAATTCTCTATCAGGCAGACTTCCCATTTCCTCCTCGCTTGTTTGTTTGGAGGGTTTGTACCATGTTCCTTCACCAGCTGCATATTTTTTCTATCTTTTCATTTTGTTCAGTTTATTGTGCTTAGGATCTCCTTTCTGCAGGCTAGAAGGTTTTAGTTCTTCTTAATTGCATAGTCTGCCCCTGTGGGTGGGGATGGACCAGTGCCTTTTGAAGGTTCCCAATTAGGGGGCTTTTGCCTATGTTCTTGTGGATCGAGTTGCATCTTGTCTCTCTGAAGGGCAGTGCCATGTCCAAGAGTAAGTTTTGGAGTGTCTATGGGTTTGGTACGGCTTTGGGCAGCCTGTCTGCTAATGTGCAGTGTAATGTTCCTGTTTTGTTGAAGGATTGGCATGGGGCATCCAGGCACTGTCATTTGCTGGCATTTGGGTGAGCTTGATTTGGGTTTTGAGATGGAGGTTTTGGGGAGGGTTCTTGCCTATTAATGTTCCCTGGGGTCAGCAGTTCTTTGGTGGATCAAATTCTTGGGCTCAGGTCCTCCACCTCAAGGGTTCAGGCTCGACCCTTACTATAGCATGAAGATCTCCCAAGCCACACAGTGAGGAAGAAAAGTCTCGAAGACTCATGGTGAAGGCAACACTTAACAGCCCAGAACACTGAATGAGACTTACTCCAAGGTCTTCTAATATTTCTAGGAAGGGCTCTTGGCCTGTTGTGGGCAGTGTGGGGTCAGTTCAGCCTCAGATATGGCCTTATTCCAGCTTGTTCTTGCTCCTAAATTTCACAGTTGCCCCTAAAGTTCACAGTCTGTTCCCCACCCAGACCTGTGCCTGATCACAGCCTGGTGGTAGCTGCCACCTGGGGTCAGGACTGCATCAGTCGTGTTTTGTCTGCTGCCTCAGGCATCTTCCCCAGCTTTGGCATCGACAGTCATGTCTAATTCTGCAGCCTTGTCAAAGTAGCCCTCTCAGTGTATCCTCAAGGCTGCCACATCTGACCTCTCCCTGGGATCTTCACTGGAGCTTTGCTTCCCAACCCTTGCCCTTTGTTGCAGACCAAAACTTGTTAGCCACTTCTCTCAGTTCCCTCCCTCTACCCTCTGCTCTGTGCTGAGGCTTATGAGCTGAGAAGTGATGTTTGGCAGTGATTTGTGTAGTGAATTTTCTCTATGTTTTGCATTCTGAGCCCCAACTGTTGTACCACACTCTGAGGTTCTGTAGTTCCTCCCTGGCCTCACCTGTGAGGGAGTTTCTTAGCGTGCAGAAAGAAACTGCATGACTTTTCCTCCTTCATGACTTTCTTCCTTGGGGCACACATCCCTGTCCTGAAATCCTTTGTCTCCTTTTATGTCTTTATCTTTTGTCCTACCTTCTTCTAAAGAGATTGGCTTGCTGTTTTGGAAGTTTGAGGTCTTCTATTATTGTTGAAAAGTTGTTCTGTAGGTGTTGTTCCATATTCTGATGAATTTTAGTATATTTGTGGGGAGGCAGGTGATTGTAGGTGTTGTTCTGATTAATTTGTGATATTTGTGGGGAAGCCAGTGATCACCCCATCTTACTCCTCCCCCATCTTCTTCAGTCCTCATGTCTTCAATTCTAACTTCATTTTCCTATGTGTTATTATATAATAACACAGGACAGGGTTACCAACATCACTTTAAACAGTTTTAGATCAATTCAGAGTAAAAAAAAATCTATTTTACCTTCATTTATTCCTTCTACTTTGCTCTTCCTTTCTTTATGTGCATCCAAAGTTCTGACCTATATTTTACTTATTCTTAAATAGCTTCTTTTAAAATCTCTTGCAAAGCAAATTGGCTGGCAATTAATTCCCTCGGTTCTCGTTCGTCTGAGAGTCTTCATTTTTCATTTACTTTTGAAGGATCATTTTGCTGGATAGAATTCTAGGTTCATGGGTTTTCTTTTTTAAGACACTAAATTATTCACTCCACTCTCTTCTTGCTTGCATGGTATCTGATGAGAAGTCTGGTATTATTATTATCTATGTTCACCTATAGATATGCTTTCTATCACACTAACCCGCACTTCCTGACATCTCTTAAGATGTTCTCTTTGTCTTTGGTTTTCTGCATTTTGAATATGACATATCTAGCTGTGCATTTGAGGAGCATTTACCTCATTGGATAAGATCTCTGTGCCTCCTGAATCTGTTTCAGTGTTTGTTATTAATTTGGAAATGTTATCAGCCATTAATACCTCAAATATTTATTCTGCTCCATTTTTACTTTCTTCTCTGGTAATTCAAGTCCACTTTTTGATATTCTCATTGTTCTTGGATACTCTGATTTGCTTTTTGCTCTTTGCATGTTTGTTTTTGTTTATTTGTTAAGTCATGTCCGACTCTTTTGCAACTCCATGGACTGTAGCCAGCCAGGCTCCTCTGTCCATGGGATTTCCCATGCAAGAATACTTGAGTGGGTTGCCATTTCCTTCTCCAAGGTATCATTCTGACTCAGGGATCAAATGTGTGTCTCCTACCTTGGCAGGAAGATTCTCCTGAGATTCCACTGAGCCACCTGAGAAGCCCCCTTTGCATTTTATGCTCTGTTTAAGAAACTCAACTGAGAGCTTGTTTGGAGGTTCTAGCAGGGGACCCAGAGGGATGGTACAGGGAGGGAGGAGGGAGGGGGGTTCAGAACGGGGAATGCGTGTATACCTGTGGTGGATTCATGTTGATGTATGGCAAAACCAATACAATATTGTAAAGTAATTAACCTCCAATTAAAATAAATAAATTTATATTAAAAAAATTCAACTGAATAAATTTGAAGATCTAATTTGCTTTAATAAGCAATTCATTAATTGAGTAGCTTCCCATCACTTCTGGGGAAGTCAAAAGTCAGTTCATAAAGTCACTGAGCAATGGAATAGTGCTACATCCTTGGTTTAAAAGGATGATTCTATCAATAGGGTATTTCTTCGATGGGTCTTGGGAACCACAGCATGTCATATACTCTGAAAAGTTTTATTTAAAGCATGTCCACAGCCATTAACCACCAGAAAAATGATCACCCTAAGTCTGGAACATCAAAAAGGAAACAAAGAGAGTAACTCCAACTTAAGGATTATGAACTTGGAACTGTGATCTGTGAATATCAGGAGGATTAAACAAAAATATCATGACAATAAGTAGCATGACAAAGATCATCAAAGCTACAGCATGGTAGCTGGGAGTAATGCTAATTCCTTAAATCTTGATCATATCTCTTGGTTAAGCTGAGAGTCTGATCAAAAGGGGGCGGTGATTATTGCAAAGAAAATCACAGGCCCAAAATGGCATCACTTCTGTTAAGGCCCATGATACCAAACCTGAATTTAATCTAATTATGGTTTAAACCTTCCTCAGAATTATGATCTTAATCAACTAGTCTGGAATTTTATAACTTATAATGTTGTATTATAACTTATAATGTTGTGTATAATGTGTGTATAACTTATAATGTTGTGTTAGTTTTGGGAGTTAGTTAGTGTTGTGTTAGTTAGTGTACAGCAAAATGAATCTCACTATAGTACTCTGCTCTACCAACTGAGCTACTGAAGGTCCTGCTGTGAATCTCTTATACATACACATATATCCACTCTGTTTTACATTCTTTCCCTATATAGGCCATTACAGAGTATTAGGTAGGGTTACCCATGCTATACAGTTCCCTGTGTTTATTAGTTATCTATTTTATATATAGTAGTATGTATGTGTCAGTCTCAGTCTTCTGATTTATCCCTCTCCCCTCTTTACCCCCGTAAATAGAAAATTAGTTTATTTTCTACATCTGTAACTCTATTTGCTTTGTAAATAAGCACATTTGTATCATTGTTTTTAAATTCTACATATAAGTGACATCATATGATATTTGTCTTTTTTTGACTTACCTCACTTAGTATGATAATCTCTAGTTCCATCTATGTTGCTGCAAAAGGTATTATTTCATCCTTTTCTATGGCTGAGTAATAAATATCCTATTAATGTATATGGGATAGCTCAGTTGGTAAAGAATCCTCTTGCAATGCAGGAGACCCCAGTTCAATTCCTGGGTTGGGAAGATCTGCTGGAGAAGGGATAGGCTACCACTCCAGTATACTTTGGCTTCCTTGGTAGCTCAGTTGGTAAAGAATTGGCCTGCAATGTGGGAGACCTGGGTTTGATCCCTGGGTTGGGAAGATCCCCTAGAGAAGTGAAAGGCTACCCACTCCAGTATTCTGGCCTGGAGAATTCCACGGGCTGTATAGTCCATGGGGTCACAATGAGTTGGACATGGCTGAGCAACTTCACTTCACTTCACATTTTCACTATCCATTCCTCTGTTGATGAACGTTTATGTTGTTTCCATGTTCTGGCTATTGTAAACAGTGCTACAAGGAAAATTGAGGTGCATGTATCTTTTTGTATTATGATTTTCTCCAGATATGTGCCCAGGAATGAGATTGCTGAATCATATGGTACCTCTATTTTTAGTTTTTTTAAGGAAACTCCATACTGTTCTCCATAGTGGCTGTAGCAGTTTACACTCCCACCAAAGTGTAGGAAATGGGGGTTCCCTTTTCTCCACATCCTCTCCAGCACTTGTTGTTTGTAGACTTTTTGATGATGGCTACTCTGAATGATGTGAGGTGATACTTCATTACAGTTTTGAATTGCATTTCTCTAATAATTAATGATGTTCAGCATATTTTCCTGTACTTTTAACTATCTGTTTGTCATCTTTGGATGTAGCTCAATTAAAAAAAAAGAAACACAATGAAAAAATGAGTGTATTTACTCCTAACCAGGAAAATATGGCTGTGCTAAAGAAAACTATTCCTGAACTATAAATTCCTCCTGGTATTTTATTTTCTAGAATATTTAGGGGCACAGCCAGATCACCTAAGGGGCATTACTAGTTTATGTGTTAGCTACCTAAGCATTCATAGGACCAAGGAGAATGGTAACCATGACAGACAAAGACAAATCCTGTCAGGGCACAATGAGATCTTGAGAGCCTCGGCCTGCAGCAGCTTGAAACTGGGCTTTGGTTTCTGGCCAGAGATAGAGATCAGGTGATGGCAGTTAGAGAACCAAATGCTAGCAACTAGATCAACGGTCAGTGACATGGTCCTGGCCCTTCAGTTTTGCAGAAATGAATTCCTACAAAGACAGAAAGTAGTGAATCAAATAAAGTGTTTATTAGGAAGAAAAGGAGTATGTGTGGATAGACACATGCATGGACTTAAAGAGTTGCATCCTCGTAGTAGTTTGAATTACTTATGTGGGCCTTTCATCTGGATTTCCTTTGGCCAATCGTCTTGCTTTGCCTGATTCTCAGTCCATATTTGGTATATCTCAGGATCCTCCATCTCTTAGCCAAGATGGATTCCAGTGAAGAGGCCAATGGATAGATTGACATGTCTCTCCTTTTGACCTCCAGGAACTTTTATGAGCATGTATAGTTGGGAATGTCTCCTTGACCTCTAGAATGAGAAATATGTTGTTGCTGTCTTTTATCTGGGCAGGGCTCAGATCTTTTTCCTGTTCATCTTGGAGTATCTGTCCACAGAGGATACTGTTCAGCCTGGGGTCCATCTATCTCTTGCCTCAAAACTACTTACACTGGCACTACTAATTGATTTATTTACAGGAATTACTGCCTTTGCCTATTCAAGCCAGGGGTTAGTTAGATTTTCTCCTGACCTGAAAAAAAAAAGTTGTTCTAAATTCCAGAATTTGCCCCTATAACAATGGCCTGAGAGATATGAATGTTGGTATTATCTTTCCAGGCCAATACCAGAGTAAAGTAATGAAAGAAAAAGATTTTATGTTTAGGTAAAGTGTGAAGTATTGATCCATTCTTGGGTGGAAACAGTCTACCTCAATGTCAGCTACTTCTTTTCCTCCTAAATATGATTTTTGTGTGTATGTGTAATCAAGTTTTATTAAAGTAGAAAAAAGATAGAGAAAGATTCTGACATAGACATCAGAAGGGGGAGAAAGAGTTATATACCGACTAGCAGGCTGCTAATTAGAGAAAGGAAATGTCTCAACACTCAGAGAGTGGCACCAGGCCCCTCAACCACAACATGTACCTTGAGATAGCATTGGCCCAAGGTGAGTCATCCTGGGCCATAAAAGGATTGACATGAAGCTTGAAGAAAGGCTGGTTTCCAAGCAAATACATAGTCTTATTAACTTAGATTAGGAGAACAATTGTATGAGTAAAACTTACTGGTTTGTTTAGAAGTGTCTAGAGTTTGTACAGGGCCAGATGTCAGTTGGAATCCTCCTTAGTTATCAGATGTGTTCCCAAGGCTCTGTATTTTCTAGTTTTGTAAAGTGTCAGTGTTTAGGAGCAATTGGTAAAGTCCCTGATAAGGGGACTTGAAGACAGCCTTCATTCCTAGTGATTAGAAATCAGAAAAGTGGGAGAAAATTGGAAATGTTAATTTGGTAAGTTGCAACCAAATACTTGACAAAACTACTCAGGATCCAGTCTAATTTATAGACATGTAACAAAACCTCAAAGACAATTAACAGGACTAGAATTTGATATCTACAAAAGTTCAAACAATTTTCCTCTCTGAAATTACCCTCATTTTTTTTAACCAAAGATAATCATAGTAAAGCCATTTTTTGTAATGAACTTAGCCTGATTATTTATATAAGGTTAAGAATGTATGTGCTATGTATTAAGTCACTTCAGTTGTGTCTGACTCATTGCAAACTCATGGAGTGTAGCCCACCAGGCTCCTCTGCCCAAAGGATTCTCCATGCAAGAATAATGGAGTCTACCATGCCCTTCTCCAGGGGATCTTCCCAGCCCAGGGATTAAACCTGTGTTTCTTATGTCTCCTGCATTGGCAGGTGGGTTCTTTACCAAAAGTGCCACCTAGGAAACTCAAGATTAAGAATACTCACTGAAGGATTTCCCTGGCAGTCCAGTGGTTAAGACTCTACCCTCCCAATGGAGGTGGTGTGGGTTTGATCCCTGGTCATGGAACTAAGATCCCACATGCTGCCTAGTGCAGCCAAAAATAAAGAATCAGTTCAGTTCAGTTCAGTTCAGTTGATCAGTCGTGTCTGACACTGCGACCCCATGAATCGCAGCACACCAGGCCTCCCTGTCCATCACCAACTCCCGGAGTTCACTCAGACTCATGTCCATCGAGTCAGTGATACTCACTGAGAATTTCTTAACTCTGGAGGGACCAGGAAGGGAGAAAAAGTAAATGTTTCATCTTTGTTCATAATGTTATAGCTTACAAAGTTGCTAACTTAAGAGAAATGATTTATTTAAATCTGGGGAAAAAAAGCATTAAAGAACCAATTATATTTTAAATGAATTCATAAAAATTATAATTTCCTCATTATTTCATTCAGTCTCATGTTATTAATACTTGTCCTACTTGACCCCTGTTTTTCCATTAGTTTTCTCAACCTTGCCTGATAATTAAGGATGACAGGGATAGTGATAAATCCAATAAGTTTGAAAGACTTTTGTTTAGACTTATATGATTTACCCAGTGAAGGGAGTGCTTCAGTCACTGGAAATTGTAGAAGATATATTCCAAGTGGAAAATACATCTTCTAACAATTTATCTATCACTTAAGGACTTTGGCCTTACAACAGGAGGAGTACTTCAACCCATCCAGAAAATATAAACACGATAACAAGAACATATTGATAACCCATACTAAGTAGCAGTTGAATGAAGTCCAGTTGCAATTATTAAAATTCAGGCCTCTGAGGACAAAAATAATTTTTCTTAAATGCACTATGATGGGTGAAGTAATGTAAAAGCCAAAAATTGAGATTTGCCAGGCAGCCGTGAAGAACCAAGTGATTATTTTGAGTTTCTTATAGCCCTGACTTTCAATTTAATTTACACCCATTGTTTACCCATCCTAATTTGTTTGATTCAGAAGCAGACTATTGCCATGTTACAAGGACATCAGAATGGCAAAAGCCTGGCAATGAGGGTTTATTTTTTTCTAGAAGCAAAATGGACTTTATCTACATGTGCTATAATCTTTATAGATTCTGTTGCTGCTGACTTTACATAAAAGCCAGTAAGGGCATTTCCCTGATACTTTTAGTGTATCCTTTTAGTGTGGGCTTCAATTTTGATGACAGCAATGTCAGAAGGTAAGGAAAAACAGTAAGAAGATTTTTTGCTCATTGACCATTTCTGATTGGGGTCTCAGAGGACATCACACAATAATTAAAGATAATGAACTAGAATTACAAGTGAAAAAATTATACCAGAGTATATCAGATTTCTAAGAATCACACAATTTCTGGAATATCTGTATTAATAACATATGTCTACACAAATATAATCAATTTAGCATCAATTATTTGACAATGCTTCTCATGTAATTTAACATATCAAATACGGCTGTGCATGCTGCATGCTATGTCACCTCAGTCATGTCCGACTCTTTGCGACCCTATGGACTATAGCCCGCCAGGCTCCTCTGTCCATGATATTCTCCAGGCAAGAATACTGCCGTGGGTTGCCATGCCATCCTCCAGGGGATCTTCCTGACCCAGGGATCGAATCCACATCTCTTATGTCTCCTGCACTGGCTCCACCTGGAAGCACCTATTGGTTTAATAGCTCCCTTTTTATATGGAGAGAGAAAAATTCTTTTGAAAATTTCCAGGAATCCTCTGGAAAATTTCATAGTCTGCTGTCAAAATACTTCAGTTACAATTTGATTTTGGAAAGTTTGCCAAAAATAAATTTAAAAGTCTTGAAATATTTGCCTAAATAGAATCACAGACTACTATGAAACTTTACTTAATTATCTATTAGCAAAACTTAGGTCTGTTAGTATTAAGAAGACTTGGTTTACTTAAGTAATCAAAGACCCAATTAAGACACCTTAAAACAAAAAATACTTTGATTAAACCAAGAATTTTTGCTTTTATGTAGATTACCTCAAAGGTAAAGAAAACTTTTCACAATCTCTTATTATCAAGAGCAGATCAGTAATCCAAAAAGCTTTTAGCAAATAAAAGGATATTAACTTCTTGTTTTACATAAGTACATTACTGATATTAAAGCTCAATTTGTTATTATTTTTAAATTTACAATGTTGTGTTAGATTCTGCTGTACAGTAAGGTGATTCAGATATATATATATATATATAAATATATATACACATTCCTTTTCATTGCAAGTTATTACAAGATATTCAGTATAGTTCCCTATGCTGTAAGCTAAGACTTGGTTGTTTGTCTATTTTATATATAGTAGTTTGTATATGATAATCCAAACTTCTAATTTATCCCTCCACCCTGCCTCTCCTTTGGTAACTATCTAAGTTTGTTTTCTGTGTCTGTGAATTTGTTTCTGTTTTGTAAACGAGAAAGCAAGTAGAAAAATTTTAATGAATTTTTTGTTTTATTGCCTAATTTTTTTAATATAAATTTATTTATTTTAATTGGAGGTTAATTACTTTACAATATTGTATTGGTTTTGCCATACGTCAACATGAATCCGCCACAGGTATACATGTGTTCCCCATCCTGTTGTAACCCTTACAATAACAATTCAATATTAGCCAGTTTTATTACACAAGTTAAAATTCTCTCTCTTTCTATATGCATTTTGCTTGTCCTTTATTTTCTTGCTTCTCATTTTGAAATAACTAGAAGTTCTAGTTTAGGCAAATTTACTCCCATTTTCCTTAACAAAAATGCATTTCATTTCTCTTATCTTTCTTTAATCCAAAACACATTCTATTTTCCTTGTGTATATTATTTTCAATATTAATCCAGTTACCTATATTTGAATTTAAACCCTTAGAACCCCTAATTTCTAGTGAAAACCATGTGAGTAATTATGAACTACTAATTAAGTCATACTAGTATTCAATTAATTAATTACTTTTGGTGACAAATTTTGCAACAATGATAAAAGGAATTTATTTGACTAAAAAACCTAGGTAAAATGAAAGTTGCTTATCTACATTTTATTTAATGTTGATAACTTTAAAGACACGCCTGCTTCAATTAAATTAGCAAACTTAAACTAACTTGTATTCACTGCAGATCATTCCAGAATACATGAACTTTAAAAGCATTTGGGTTCTTATTTATCTATCATCTGTCTATACAAACCCATAGAAGTGTTCCAGAAAGGGAGACGCCTTCCAGGGCCTTCCAGGGTCTCTTGACTAACACTAGGAAATGAATTGTTGGAAGAGACACATGTGTTGATGAAACAAGAGATTTTATTGGAAATGGGCATCCCGGTGGAGCACAAGAGGTTAAGGGAATTCAGGAGGACTGCTCTGCCACGAGGCTCGGAGTCTTAGGTCTATGGTGATGGGATTAGTTTTTGGGTTGTATCTGCCCAATCATTCTGACTCAGTCCTTCCTGATGATGCAGGCATTGCTCAGCCAAGATGAATTCCAGCAAGGAGGATTCTGGGAGGTTGGTAGGACATGTGGCTTCTCCTGACTTTTCCCAAATTCTTCAAGTTGGTGGTGGATTGTTAGTTCTATGTTCCTTCCTAAGACCTCCTGTCATAAAATACCTCATACAAATGGTTACTGTGGTACACAGCCAGAGTGCACAGTTTCAGTCAGTTTCCCCATAACATAAAGACAGATGCAACAGAGAGATCTTAGTGTTTGTGGAGAAAACGCTTAAGATTTTTCATTTTTTTCAATTTCCAAATCTCTCTCTCTCTTTTTGTTTTTCCTTTCTTAGAAAAAGCTTCTGCCTAAATTTTGTGTTTTCAAAGAATGGTTCTTAGGTCCTAGAGAAGATAGGGGTAGAAATTCTACATTACAAAGGCACATATTAAGTGCAGGAAAATTCTGTTTCCAATACCTTGGTTGTTTTTTTTTAAATATAAATTTATTTATTTTAATTGGTTTTTAAAAGCATTTTGAGATGAAGAGGGAGAGGTTTGGCAAAAAGTGCAGGTGAACTTTAGATCTAGAGACACACCGTGACCCTAAAGAGATTTGCAAAACAAAGACAGCTTTTCCCAGTTCCCCAGGAACTGTGCTGTGATCTGAGTGATTAAAAGGCTGATTTTTTTTATTCTTTTGATAAACTGCTAGGATATTCCCTTAAACAATTCCCTCCAAGTTTCATCAACTTTGGAATGGCCCCATATGAGCATATTTAAGTTGCTGTTGAAGAATTTCCATAGTGCTTTTGAGGACACTCTCTTTTACAGTATCCAAGTTGATTATAGTAGACATTAACTTTGGTGTTAGTGTTTTGATAATAGACCCCTAGGACAGTGAAATGAGGGATGCCTAGGTGTTGTTTCAGGTACTTTTTGTGTATTTAATTTTTCAGTACTTTTGGCAATTAATCTTTCAATGAGATTATTTTAGAACTTTAAAAACTTCTGGAGTCTTCTGCATACTCATTTAAATAAGTGTTCCATTTTGTCTGTTTGATTTGTGAGCCCCAGTTTTAGGTACACTTTTAAAATTATCTTACCTATTTGGAACATTACTCATAATGGCCATTGTAATTCTAGATTATCTTTATTAATAGTAAAATCTTACCATCTTGTTAGATACTGCAGCTTCTAGGACTATAATTGTTAAACATAAAATAAGCAGGTGTGCTGAAAGATGGTGCACTCAAATCTTTGGATATAAATGATCCCATTTTTTTGTGCTCAGACTTTGGGTTTCTCAGGGCCAAACTAATACCTAAGAGTGATATGCCACAGGGTTGGGAATTATGGGGTGCTTTACAGTGTACCTCATTGCACAGAAATTTTCTTGAGGTTGGTGTGTGACCTAGTGTCAATCTAACTTATTTTGTGACCAAGTTATCTAATCAAGGGAGTCTTCTTGAGGTGGCTAGTATTCTGTCAGATTTTAAATGCTTGTCTCATGCCCACCGATTTTTGTAGCTTTTTCACTTCTGAGATTCTCATTTAGCCTTTACCTTATGTGCTCATTAACAGAAATTATCAAGAACCAAAAAATCTAGAAATTTCAGAAAAGATTGAATCAACAGACCTCAAAGAATAGATATTTATCCCACAAAAATGGAGAAGTGCAGCTGCCACAAACAATTTCCAACATGGAACCTGGGGAATGATTCTAAACAAACGGGGAACCACAAACTTAAGCATCAAGAGTTCCCAATATGGAATCCAGGAACAAAACCAAGGGCCAGGATTTAAACAATACTATAGCCTAAACTGGACCCAGTCTAATCCCAGACATAGTCTGTTTTTTAGGTTGAACCCAGTCCAAGTTAGGCCAGCAACAATCAAGCGTTCCCTATGTGGAACCTGAGGATTGGATGGTGGAATAAACCAGCAGGCCCCAAAGAATGAGAGCTGCAGACTGATTCCAAGAAAATGGAGCACTGCGGCTGCTGCCACTAGTTCTCAAAGTAGAATCTGAGGAAGGATTTCAAGCAAACGTGGAGATACAAACTAAACAAGGGGAAAAAAAATCAAGAGACTAGGATTTTCCACTCAAAATAGAGAACTGTAGAAAACCAATTAGATTGGGAGCTTACCACAAAGAAAGCAGAACTCAAACCAAGAGGAATTTACCAATGGCTATGAGAAACAGTGAGAAAGACAATGGACTCAAAAGTGTCAACAGGGCACCACATCCTGTGTTTTTTCCATTACTGCTACCAATTGGTTAAAAAACAAAAAAACCTCAATCAGGTAAATTTGAAGATATAATTGGCTTTTTTTTAGAAATCATGAATTGGTCAGCATGCCGTCTAGCAACTGGAAAGGCACCTTGAAGAGTGGTACAAAATGGACGGCTACTATGAAAAGGAGGATAGAGCAAGGAAGTCATTAGTAAAAGAAAAGAAAGGGTATTTTGGATCAGGAAATCCTTTGGGGGAAGGGAACAGTATGGATTTTCATTGCACAGCTTGTCTCTTCTTCCTCTGGCACATAAAGAGGGCTCCTGTGACAGGTTACCTCCAATTGTGCTGACAATAAAATTTCAGACTGATTAAGATTACATTTCTGGGGAAGATAAAAACTGCAATTAGGTTAAGTATTAAATCTGGTTCAGTATCATACACTTCAGCATAAATGATGCCATTTTGGGCCTGTAGTATTCTTTTTAACACTGGGAAGTTTCTGTTGACATATTTTCAAGCTCACTGATTCTTTTCTTGGCTGTGTCCACTCTACTGATTCTTAATATCTAGGAATTCTTAATTCCTAGAATTTCCCTTTGATTCTTTCTTAGAATTTCCATTTCTCTACTTTCAGTACTTACCTGTTTTTGAATGTTGTCTACATTTACCATTAGTCTTTTACATATTAATTGTAATTATTTTAAATTTCTTGTCTAACAATTCTAAAATCTATCAACTACAAATTATCACTTGCCATGGGTGTTTGCTATCTACCTATCTATTTGTACAAGGATTAAGTCATGTGCTGCTGTAACTGATGGCCTTCAATATGCCCTGAAAGGAGTTCAAAGTGGAGAGCAGAAATGAAGTACTCTGCCTGGGGAAAAAATGGTAGGATAAGACTTCAGACAGTTAAATATCTTCAGAAGCCAATTTTATGAGCCCAATTCTTATACCTCCCCATATCCAGAAAAGCACTAAAATCCTCCATGGTGATGACTGTTTCTTGTAACTAGCAGAAGCTTCATGAGACCAGCAGAAACCTTCTGGGAAAATATGTGTTTGGTTGCATGTATTCCTCCCTTACCAAAATCACATATATATTGACCTTTTCCCCTACATTTTTGGAATAGTTTCTCAGAGCTATCTAAGGTGCTGCCTCTTGGGCTGCAGTCCTCATTTTGCCCCCAATAAAACTTAACTTGCAACTCTCATGTTGTGCATTTTTTTAAGGCAGCAGTTTTATGGTGACCACGAGGGATCCAGAGTAGACTTCCTCCTTTGCCTAAACTATGTGAGGAACCAGAGTCTTGGTACCAGCAACAGCCCTTTGCTGCTGCTGCTGCTAAGTCACTTCAGTCGTGTCCGACTCTGTGTGACCCCATATATGGCAGCCCACCAGGCTCCCCCATCCCTGGGATTCTCCAGGCAAGAATCCACCTCCTTGGAGAGTCCAAGTGATTTGGTAACTCTCTCCTTGTTCTCAAATCTCCCATATTGGTTGAAGATCCTAAGTTTTATTTGGCAGTGGAGCAGGTTACCTGCCCCCCTTCCAGTTGAAAAATACTGCATGGCGGGGGGGGGGAGCAGTGTTGAAAGATACCAAGGGAATACCCACCCAAGGGAATGGTTGAAACATACCAGGATTTGCTCACCCGTAGGAGACTGAGTGGTCTGGGCTGAGTGGTTAGATAAGAGGCTGATCTGATATTTTTATAAGGAGCATCAGAAAGCCAGCATCTTAGCACCTCACCCAAAGTTATACATGTACAAAACTTATACTTGAAAGTACCTACTTAATTGGGGAGACTATACTAAAGGAGATCCCAACCTAAAATGAACAAACTGGGGTTATTTTCATATCCCAAAATTAATATTTATGCACACATAGTTAGAAAAAGTGGCCATAAGATCAAACAGATTGAATGGAATGCCTACTTTGATTGCTATCTAGAAGCTTCTCTTGAAACTATATCAGAACAACAACAAAAAGACTGCTAGCAGTTCGTCATCAACTGTCTCTCACTCAAGGTATCCTCCTTTATCTGAATTACTTGGCTAGATGCTTTTTTTTTTCTCTCTCTCTAACAACCTTTCCACCTGCTGCTTCTCCACTTTCTCCAGCAAAGGAGGATTATAAAAACAAAAAGCTAAGCAATATTCTGGCTTGACACCTGAGTCATTCTCTAACCATCAAAATGATGCTTTGCTTAATTTTGCCTTTTAGAAGGCTTAGATGAGGATTTGGCTATTCTAGTCAAAAAAATAATCTAGGTTGTTCTGAGCTATACACTAACACTTGTTACACTGGCCTACCAACTTTTCAGAACTAATAAAAGAAAAAAAAAAAAAAGAGGGGTATTTACAAAAACTATGAAACTTCAATTGTGCCAGTTAAGTACACAATGCCACTCTAGGTTAGCCAACCCCCAATCAGTTTAATTGCAACCAGTAGAGAAAGTTAGCCAGAAAAAAATATATATATATGTGTATATATATATATATATATATATATATATATATATATATAAAATGGTTGTCTGAGGAGGCCTTACAGATAGCTGAGAAAAGAAGTGAAAATAAAGGCAAAGGAGAAAGGGAAAGATATATCCATATCAATGCAGAGTTACAAAGAATAGCAAGGAGAGATAAGAAAGCCTTCCTCAGTAATAAATGCAAAGAATTAGAGGAAAACAATAGAATGGGAAAGACTAGAAGATCGTCGCATCTGGTCCCATCACTTCATGGGAAATAGACGGGGAAACAGTAGAAACAGTGTCAGACTTTATTTTTGGGGGCTCCAAAATCACTGCAGATGGTGATTGCAGCCATGAAATTAAAAGATGCTTACTCCTTGGAAGAAAAGTTATGACCAACCTAGATAGTATATTCAAAAGCAGAGACGTTACTTTGCTGACTAAGGTCCGTCTAGTCAAGGCTATGGTTTTTCCTGTGGTCATGTATGGATGTGAGAGTTGGACTCTGAAGAAGGCTGAGCGCTGAAGAATTGATGCTTTTGAACTGTGGTGTTGGAGAAGACTCTTGAGAGTCCCTTGGCCTGCAAGGAGATCCAACCAGTCCATTCTGAAAGAGATCAACCCTGGGATTTCTTTGGAAGGAATGATGCTAAAGCTGAAGCTCCAGTACTTTGGCCAACTCATGCAAAGAGTTGACTCACTGGAAAAGACTTTGATGCTGGGAGGGATTGGGGGCAGGAGGAGAAGGGGCGACTGAGGATGAGATGTCTGGATGGCATCACGGACTCGATGGACGTGAGTCTGAGTGAACTCTGGGAGTTGGTGATGGACAGGGAGGCCTGGCGTGCTGCGACTCATAGGGTCACAAAGAGTCGGACACGACTGAGTGACTGAACTGAACTGAGAGATCTCTTCAAGAAAATAGAGATACCTGGGAACATTTCATGCAAAGATGGGCACAGTAAAGGACAGTAATGGTATGGACCTAACAGAAGCAGAAGCTATTAAGAAAATGTAGCAAGAATACACAGAACTATATATAAAAGATCTTTATGACCCAGATAATCATGATGGTGTGATCACTTACCTAGAGTCAGACATCGTGGAGTGTGATGCTTAGGACACATCACTATGAACAAAGCTAGTGAAGGTGACAGAATTCCAGTTGAGCTATTTCAAATCCTAAAAGATGATGCTGTGAAAGTGCTTCACTCAATATGCCAACAAATTTGGAAAACTCAGCAGTGGCCACAGGACTGGAAAAGGTCAGTTTTCATTCCAATCCCAAAGAAAGGCAATGCCAAAGAATGTTCAAACTATTGCACATTTACACTCATCTCACAAGATATCAAAGTAATGTCCAAAACTCCCCAAGCCAGGCTTCAACAGTACATGAACTGAAAACTACCAGATGTTCAAGCTGGATTTAGAAAAGGCAGAGGAACCAGAGATCAAATTGCCAACATCCATTGGATCATAGAAAAAGCAGGAAAGTTCCAGAAAAAAACATCTACTTCTGCTTTATTGACTATGCCAAAGTCTAGTGTGGATCACAACAAACTGTGGAAAATTCTTCAAGAGATGGGAAGACCAGACCACCTTACCTGCCTCCTAAGAAACCTGTATGCAGGTCAAGAAGCAACAGTTAGAACCTGACATGGAAAAATGAAGTGTTTCCAAATCGGGGAAGGAGTACATCAAGGCTGTATATTGTCATCCTGCTTATTTAACTTATATGCAGAGTACATCATGCAAAATGCTGGGCTGGATGAAGCACAAGCTGTACAAGATTGCCGGGAGAAATATCAATAACCTCAGATATGCAAATGACATCACCCTTATGGCAGAAAGTGAAGAAGAACTAAAGAGTTTCTTGATAAAAGTGGAAGAGGAGAGTGAAAAAGTTGGCTTAAAACTCAACATTCAGAAAACGAAGATCATGGCATCTGGTCCCATCACTTCTTGCCAAAGAGATGGGGAAACAATGGAAACAGAAAGTGACTTCATTTTCTTGGGCTCCAAAATCACTGCAGATGGTGAGTGCGGCCATGAAATTAAAAGACACTTGCTCCTTGGAAGAAAACTGTGACCAACCTAGTCATCATATTAAAAAGCAGAGACATTACTTTGCCAAGAAAGGTCCATCTAGTCAAAGCTATGGTTTTTCCAGTAGTCATTGTGGTTATGAGAGTTGGACTATAAAGAAAGCCGAGTGCAGAAGAATTGATGCTTTTGAACTGTGATGTTGGAGAAGACTCTTGAGAGCCCCTTAGACTGCACGATCAAACCAGTCAATTCCAAAGGAAATCAGTCCTGAATATTCATTGGAAGGACTGATGCTGAAGCTGAAACTCCAATACTTTGACCACCTGATGAAAAGAACTTCCTCATTGGAAAAGACCCTGGTGCTGGGAAAGATTGAAAACAAGAGGAGAAGGGGACAACAGAGGATTAGATGGTTGTATGGCATCACCGACTTCATGGACGTGAGTTTGAGCAAGCTCCAGGAAATGGTGATGGTCAGGGAAGTCTGGCATGCTATAGGGCACGGGTTCACAGAGTCAGACGCGACTCAGTGATTGAACTGATCTGACTGAATGTATATATATATGAAATAAGTTTGAATTAGGAAAACCTGATTTTTGCTCCCTGTGTCTTGAGACCAGAGGACTCAGGGTCACTTATGTAGACCATCTCTAATTACTAGAGCAAAGAAAAAGAAAAGAAGGAATGAAGCATTTAAAAATATATTTTATAAACTGCATGCATGCTCAGTCACTCAGTCATGTCTGACTCTTTGCGGCTTTATTTCATAAACTTGTGAACTTTATATTGACATATCTGATTCATGACTAAGTTTAGAAAATGAAGGTACATCTCTAGCTGTGTCTCCATGAATATATATATATGTCTCAGTATGTCTTTCTCTTTGGATAGCATTGCTGAAGTTAATTTGTAAATAAGCTGTAATTGAATTGGCCTAGATGACCATTATATCTACTACTGCAGGCAGGAATCCCTCAGAAGAAATGCAGTAGCTATCATGGTCAACAAAAGGGTCCGAAATGCAGTACTTGGATGCAGTCTCAAAAATGACAGACTGATCTCTGTTTGTCTCCAAGGCAAACCATTCAATATCATGGTAATCCAAGTCTATGCCCCAACCAATAATGCTGAAGAAGCTGAAGTTGAACAGTTCTATGAAGACCTACAAGACCTTTTAGAACTAACACCTAAAAAAGATGTCCTTTTCATTATAGGGGACTGGAATGCAAAAGTAGGAAGTCAAGAAACACCTGGAGTAACAGGCAAATTTGGCCTTGGAATGTGGAATGAAGCAGGGCAAAGACTAATAGAGTTTTGCCAACAAAATGCACTGGTCATAGCAAACACCCTCTTCCAACAACACAAGAGAAGACTCTACACATGGACATCACCAGATGGTCAACACCAAAATCAGATTGATTATATTCTTTGCAGCTAAAGATGGAGAAGCTCTATACAGTCAACAAAAGCAAGACCAGGAGCTGACTGTGGCTCAGATCATGAACTCCTTATTGCCAAATTCAGACTTATATTGAAGAAAGTAGGGAAAACCACAAGACCAGTCAGGTATGACCTAAATCAAATCCCTTAAGATTCTACAGTGGAAGTGAGAAATAGATTTAAGGGCCTAGATCTGATAGAAAGAGTGCCTGATGAACTACGGAATGAGGTTCGTGACATTGTGCAGGAGACAGGGATCAAGACCATCCCCATGGAAAAGAAATGCAAAAAAGCAAAATGGCTGTCTGGGGAGGCCTTACAAATAGCTGTGAAAAGAAGAGAGGTGAAAAACAAAGGAGAAAAGGAAAGATATAAGCATCTGAATGCAGAGTTCCAAAGAATAGCAAGAAGAGATAAGAAAGCCTGCTTCAGCGATCAGTGCAAAGAAATAGAGGAAAACAACAGAATGGGAAAGACTAGAGATCTCTTCAAGAAAATTAGAGATACCAAGGGAACATTTAATGCAAAGATGGGCTCGATAAAGGACAGAAATGGTATGGACCTAACAGAAGCAGAAGATATTAAGAAGAGGTGGCAAGAATACACAGAAGAACTATACAAAAAAGATCTTCACAATCTGGATAATCACAATGGTGTGATCACTCATCTAGAGCCAGATATCCTGGAATGTGAAGTCAAGTGGGCCTTAGAAAGCATCACTATGAACAAAGCTAATGGAGGTGATGGAATTCCAGTGGAGCTGTTTCAAATCCTGAAAGATGATGCTGTGAAAGTGCTGCACTCAATATGCCAGCAAATTTAGAAAACTCAGCAGTGGCCACAGGACTGGAAAAGGTCCGTTTTCATTCCAATCCCAAAGAAAGGCAATGCCAAAGAATGCTCAAACTACTGCTCAATTGCACTCATCTCACATGCTAGTAAAGTAATGCTCAAAATTCTCCAACCTAGGTGTCAGCAATATGTGAACCGTGAACTTCGTGATATTCAAGCTGGTTTTAGAAAAGGCAGAGGAACCAGAAATCAAATTTCCAACATCCGCTGGATCATGGAAAAAGCAAGAGAGTTCCAGAAAAGCATCTATTTCTGCTTTATTGACTACGCCAAAACCTTTGACTGTGTGGATAACAATAAACTGTGGAAAATTCTGAAAGAGATGGGAATACTAGACCACCTGACCTGCCTCTTGAGAAATCTGTATGCAGGTCAGGAAGCAACAGTTAGAACTGGACATGAAACAACAGACTGGTTCCAAATAGGAAAAGGAGTACGTTAAGGCTGTATATTGTCACCCTGCTTATTTAACTTCTATGCAGAATACATCATGAGAAACGCTGGACTGGAAGAAACACAAGCTGGAATCAAGATTGACGGGAGAAATATCAATAACCCCAGATGGAATCAAGATTGCCAGGAGAAATATCAATAACCTCAGATATGCAGATGACACCACCCTTATGGCAGAAAGTGAAGAGGAGCTAAAAAGCCTCTTGATGAAAGTGAAAGAGGAGAGTGAAAATGTTGACTTAAAGCTCAACATTCAGAAAACGAAGATCATGGCATCTGGTCCCATCACTTCATGGGAAATAGATGGGGAAACAGTGGAAACAGTGTCAGACTTTATTTTTGGGGGCTCCAAAATCACTGCAGATGGTGATTGCAGCCATGAAATTAAAAGACGCTTACTCCTTGCAAGAAAAGTTATGATCAAGCTAGATAGCATATTCACAAGCAGAGACATTACTTTGCCGACTAAGGTCCGTCTAGTCAATGGTTTTTCCAGTAGTCATGTATGGATGTGAGAGTTGAACTGTGAAGAAAGCTGAGCACCGAAGAATTTTAGCTTTTGAATTGTTGTGTTGGAGAAGACTCTTGAGAGTCCCTTGGACTGCAAGGAGATCCAACCAGTCCATTCTATAGGAGATCAGCCCTGGGATTTCTTTGGAAGGAATGATGCTAAAGCTGAAGCTCCAGTACTCTGGCCACCTCATGCGAAGAGTTGACTCATTGAAAACGACTCTGATGCTGGGAAGGACTGGGGGCAAGAGGAGAAGGGGAAGATAGAGGATGAGATGGCTGGATGGCATCACGGACTCGATGGACGTGAGTCTGAGTGAACTCTGGGAGTTGGTGATGGACAGGGAGGCCTGGCATGCTGTGATTCATGGGGTCGCAAAGAGTCGGACATGACTGAATAACTGAACTGAAAGAAATTAAATGGGCTTCCCTGGTGGCTCAGTCGTAGGAATCTGCCTGCCAATTCAGGATACATGCATTAGATCCCTGTGTTGGGAAAATGCCCTGAAGAAGAAAATGACATCCCATTCCAGTATTCTTGCCTGGGAAATCCCATAGACAGAGGAGCTTGGTGGATCACAAAAGAGTCAGACATGACTTAGGGACTAAACACCACCACCAAACAAAAAAAAAGTAAGTGCCTACAAATCAAACAATTCTAAATACAAGAGAAATTAAGCTAAATAAATTTCAGTTTCAGGTGAACTGGGAAGTATTCAATATTAAATTGGTATTTGGTAGTTATGTTTAAGTTTATTGATCTAACTAATATAGACATGTCTTGAGTCAAACATTAAATATGATGTTAAGTATAGTAATTTCAGTGTGCTTAGATTTAATATAAGTTAAATAAAATCTTGTTATATCTGTTACAAATTTGTTAGCAAGGAAAGTAAATAATAGAACAAAGTTTTAAGGAAGGAAAATGTAAATGAGATAAGAGCTTTTAAATAAACTCTATTAAGAGTAGCTATGTTGCATTCTATACAGAAGTTGGTAAATTGAATTTCTAGGGTTGTGCTAAATTAAGTGATGGAAGATTATTGAATAGCTATATCACTTACAAATAAAATAAGATACTGAAACATTAACTACTGACCACTGCCTTCCTCTTGCAGAGAAACTAAAGGTATTTTGGACAATTAATGAATATGTTTGGTGCCATCCTGAGATGTTCTCTATAAGAAAGCGAATGTATTTTAGAAATTATCACTGTGGCATTGAAACATGTATAATATCATATATGAAATGAATTGCCAGTTCAGGTTCGATGCATGATACTGGATGCTTGGGGCTGGTGCACTTAGAGACCCAGAGGGATGGTATGGGGAAGGAGGAGGGAGGGGGATTCAGGATGGGGAACACGTGTATACCTGTGGTGGATTCATGTTGATGTATGGCAAAACCAATACAATATTGTAAAGTAATTAACCTCCAATTAAATAAATTTATATTTTTTAAAAAAGGAAGAAATTATCACTGATATTTATACTCACCAGTCTTAAGTATGCTAATATAAAAGTCAGTTCATGGTTTCTTAAGGAAAATAAGGATATGTGTTTTCAGTAAAATGACCCAGAGGGATGGTATGGGGAGGGAGGTGGGAGAGGAGTTCAGGATGCAGAACACGTGTACACCCGTGGTGGATTCATGTTGATGTATGGCAAAACCAATACAATATTGTAAAGTAATTAGCCTCCAATAAAAAAAAAAAGACATGAGAAATTGAGTTGCATTTTATTGAGCAAAAAGGAAGTACGTCTGACTTACAGGTGACTGTTTTTAACAGACAAATTAAGTGATAGCTACAGAAATGTTTGTGGAAAGTGGATCCTGAGAGAAGAATTTTGTGCATGGTACTAAGTTTTCTTAAGAGGTTGAACTGCATTTGTTAACATGTTTTAAGTTATTATACTTTTAAGTGATCTACTCTGTATTTGCCTTTGAATTTTTTTAATATAAATGTATTTATTTTAATTGGAGGCTAATTGCTTTACAATCTTGTATTGGTTTTGCCATAAATTTTTTATTGCTATTTTTGCTAAGTGAAAAACTATATTTTTTCCAAGTGACCTATGATCCTATCTGACTAAGTGTTTTAAACCTTTTTTGATATT
The DNA here is from genome assembly GCF_014754425.2 of Oryx dammah. Lineage (NCBI taxonomy): Eukaryota > Metazoa > Chordata > Mammalia > Artiodactyla > Bovidae > Oryx > Oryx dammah. The sequence goes on from NW_024070207.1 coordinate 75,671,432, forward strand.
TATTGAAAAAACTTCCTAAATCAAAATTTAATAAAGCCTTTGACCTTTAGGTAAATTTGGGATGCTTCAAAGGGCCCTTGAAACATTCCAAAGTGAGATATTAAACTAGGTTTAATTATGTTAATTTGATACATTAAATTACATGGGAAGTATTGTCAAATGAGTAATAAATCTTCTCAGGTTATATGAATGGTAAATGTTATTAATATAGATATTCTCAAATTTATATGAAGTTCCTAAAATTCTGACATGTTCTGCAAATTGTTATCAGTCATAATTCTAGTTATTATCTGAAAGTGTTGTATGTCACAGCAGTAACAAAGTTACTTTGTTAACTGAATTGTAATCAGATTTTAAATGTGCTTTCTTAAATCTTTGTCATTATAGACAGTTGCAGTTTTATTCTGATTTCTTTGCAAAAAATGCTTCCTCTTCAAGATGGATAACAGAAAGAACTTTAGGATAAATACAATTTTCTGACTTTCAGCCAGTAATGCTGAACTGGGTAAGAAATTAAAGAATCCTAATGGGAAAACCTGATGGTTTTGTAAAACTGTTAACAAAAAGAATTAATTACATAAGACTGAGTGAACTGGTGAAAATGGTTATAATTTTTATGGTTTCTGTCTGGAAAATTACTGGTTTGAAACTGTGTTTTATAGGTGTAATGAAAAGTTTTCCCTTAAACTAATTATGACACAGTAATTTGGTAAATTATACTTTTGTAAGCAGAATTGAAACATTTATCTTTTTCCTCTATCTGCTCGCTCCAGAGACTGTAAACTCTTAGGTTTCCAGGAGATTTATCAGATAAGTTAGGAAAGCTATCTCATCAACAGGTACAGAAATCTCAAGATATTTTGGAGACATTATAAAGGGAGGAATTCACCTAGATTGGTAGGTGAAATATGTGATAAGCCCTTGGTTGGTGTGACCTTCTTGGCCATGAGAGTTTTAAGTTCAGTCTAAGACTCTTTATAAAAAAATTCAGTAAGCAAGAGTCTATATCAATTATAATTATATAAATTATCAGGCCAATTTTTTTGAGACCAGAATTATTTTGCAACAGGTTAGTCTTAATTTTGATATATTTGGTAGAAATGGGGATAATTTTGAAAAGAAAAAGATTATGTTTCAGTGGATGTTAATTCCAGTTTTGTTGATGTAGGTCTGCATTTACTGACTTACTTCCTAGATAGTTCTTTGCTGTTATGCTATATTAATGTAAAGTTAATTGAATTATTAAAAAGACATTCTAAATTTTGTTTCTGAACCTTATCTCAGTAAATTTGAGACTTGTAACATGGGATTATGTATACTGGAAAAGACAATTTAGAGGGCTGTCTGAACTACAACTACACTAGGATAAGATGATGACATCAGAAGCAGACAGCTTACCCAAGATGCTGGACCTGATCTGTATAGTCATTTATAATGTTTTCTTGACTTCTTGACCTTTGCATATAGATCAAATATTTTCTATCATGGACACAATCTTGTGCTAGTTTTTTTTTAAATCAATCCAGTTGGTGGGTTTTGGCCAATTATCTGTATCTAGTACTTCTACATTACTTTAGTGGATTTGTCCACTCCAAGGCTCTAAATGGATGACCTTCAAAAATTTTTCAGAAGAAAGAAAGTTCACTTCTATTTAGGCTATCTTAATATTACTAGGTGGGATCTTCTTACTTGGCCAATTAATAATAGCTGCTCTGACCTTGGCAATAAAATATGAATTTATTCTAAGTTCAGTTCAGTCACTCAGTCATGTCCGACTCTTTGCAACCCCATGAATTGCAGCATGCCAGGCCTCCCTGTCCATCACCAGCTCCCGGAGTTCACTCAAACTCATGTCCATTGAGTCGGTGATGCCATCCAGCCATCTCATCCTCTGTCGTTCCCTCTTCCTCCTGCTCCCAATCCCTCCCAGCATCAGAGTTGTTGCCAATGAGTCAACTCTTCACATGAGGTGGCCAAAGTATTGGAGTTTCAGCTTTAGCATCATTCCTTCCAAAGAAATCCCAGGGCTGATCTCCTTCAGAATGGACTGGTTGGATCTCCTTGCAGTCCAAGGGACTCTCAAGAGTCTTCTCCAACACCACAGTTCAAAAGCATCAATTCTTCGGTGCTCAGCTTTCTTCACAGTCCAACTCTCACATCCATACATGACTACTGGAAAAACCATAGCCTTGACTAGACGGACATTTGTTGGCAAAGTAATGTCTCTGCTTTTCAATATGCTATCTAGATTGGTCATAACTTTTCTTCCAAGGAGTAAGCATATTTTAATTTCATGGCTGCAGTCACCATCTGCTTCTAAGTTAGTCAAGCTCATTTAGAGCAATAAGGAAGATTTCAGCCAAGAAATTAAATCTCCCACAATTATGGAATTGATTTATGTGGTTAAGACCATTTTGTAGTCATTAAAGATTTAAGGTCCCCCTTTATCTTAGGAACAATTAAATTATATTAAGGATAACCCTTCATGGATCACAGCCTTGTTGTGGCAAAGGGGCTTGTGTAACTCAGTGACGCTATGAGCCATGCTGTGCAGGGCCACCCAAAACAAACAAGGTCAGTGAAGAGTTCTGATAAAACATGGACCATTGGAGCCGGGAATGGCAGATCACGCCAATATTATTGCCTTGAGAACCCCATGAACAGTATGAAAACACAAAAAGATATGACACTGGAAGATGAGCCCCTAAGTTGGAAGGTGTCCAATATGCTACTAGAGAAGAGAGGAGAAATAGTGCCAGAAAGAATGAAGAGGCTGGGACAAAGCAGAAATGATGCCCAGTCATGGATGTGTTTGGTGGTGAAAGTAAAGTTCGATGCTGTAAAGAAGCATATTGCATAGGACCCTGAAATGTTAAATCCATGAATCAAGGTAAATTGGATGTGGTCAAGCAAGTGATGGAAAGAATGAACAACATCTTGGGAATCAGTGAACTAAAGTGGACAGGAATGGGAGACTTTAACTCAGATGACCATTATGTCTACTACTGTGGGCGAGAATCCCTTAGAAGGAATGAAGTAGCCCTTATAGTCAACAAAAGAGTCCAAAATTCAGTACTTATGTGCAATCTCAAAAAAGACAGAATGATCTTGTTTCATTTCCAAGGCAAACCATTTGAAATCACAGCAGTCAATACCCCAACCACTAATGCCAAAGAAACTGAAGTAAAATGGTTCTATGAAGACTTAAAAGACCTTCTAGAACTAACACCAAAAAAGATGTATTTTTTATCACAGGGTATTGGAATACAAAAGTAAGAAGACAAGAGAAGCCGGAGTAATGGGCAAGTTTGGCCTTGGAGTACAAAATGAAACAGAGCAAAGCTAACAGAGTTTTGTCAAGAAAATACAATGGTCATAGCAACACCCCCTTCCAACAACACAACAGACAACCCTACACATGGACCTCACCAGACAGTCAAAATCAAAATAAGATTAATTATAGTCTGTGGCTGCAGCCATGAAATTAAAAGATGCTTACTCCTTGAAAGAAAAGTTATGACCAACCTAGATAGCATATTGAAAAGCAGAGACATTACTTTGCCAACAAAGGTCCATCTAGTCAAGGCTATGGTTTTTCCAGTGGTCATGTATGGATGTGAGAGTTGGACTGTGAAGAAAGCTGAGTGCCAAAGAATTGATGCTTTTGAACTGTGGTGTTGGAGAAGACTCTTGAGAGTCCCTTGGACTGCAAGGAGATCCAACCAGTCCATTCTGAAGGAGATCAGTCCTTGGTGTTCTTTGGAAGGAATGATGCTAAAGCTGAAACTCCAATGCTTTGACCACCTCATGTGAAGAGTTGACTCATTGGAAACGACTCTGATGCTGGGAGGGATTGGGAGCAGGAGGAAGAGGGAACGACAGAGGATGAGATGGCTGAATGGCATCACCGACTCGATGGATGTGAGTTTGAGTGAACTCTGGGGGTTGGTGATGGACAGGGAGGCCTAGCGTGCTGTGATTCGTGGGGTTGTAAAGAGTTGGACACGACTGAGCAACTGAACTGACTGACTGATAGTCTTTGGAGAAGCTGTTTACAGTCAGCAAAAACAGGACCAGGAGCTGACTGTGGCTCAGATCATCAGCACCTTATTGCAAATTTCAATTTTAAGTTGAAGAAAGTAGGAAAAACCACTAGGCCATTCAAGTATAACCTAAATCAAATCCCTTATGATTACACAGTGAAGGTGATCAATAGATTCAAAGGATTAGATCTGGTAGACAGAGTGCCTGAAGAACTATGGATGGAGGTTCATGACATTGTACAGGAGGCAGTGATCAAGACATCCCCAAGAAAAAGAATGCAAAAAGGCAAAATGGTTGTCTGAGGAGGCTTAACAAATAGCTGAGGGAAGAAGAGAAGTGGAAAGTAAGGGGGAAAGGGAAAGATATATCCAACTGGATGCAGAGTTACAGGAATAGCAAGGAGAGATAAGACATTGTTAAATGAACAATGCAAAGAAAGAGAGGAAAACAATAGAATGGGGAAGGTTAGCGATCTCTTTAAGAAAATTAGAGATATTAAAGGAAATTTTCATGGAAAGATGAGCACAATAAAGAACAGAAATGGCAAGGACCTAACAGAAGCAAAAGAGATTTAGAAGAAGTGGCAAGAATATACAGAAAAACTCTACAGAAAAGGTCTTAATGACCTGGGAAACCATGATGGTGTAGTCACTCACCTAGAGCCAGACATCCTGGAGTGTGAAGTCAAGTGGGCTTTAGGAAACACTACTACAAAATTAGTGGAAGTGATAGAATTCCAGCTGAGTTATTTCAAATCCTAAAAGATGATGTGGTTAAAGTGCTACACTCAATATGTTAGCAAATTTGGGAAACTCAGCAGTGACCACAGGACTGGAAAAAGTCAGTTTTCATTCCAATCCTGAAGATCTATGTCAAAAATATTAAAGCTACCTCACAATTGTGCTCATTTCACATGTTAGCAAGGTAATGCTCAAAATCCTTCAAACTAGGCTTCAATAGTGCATGAACTAAGTATTTTCATATGTACAAGTTGGATTTAGAAAAGGCAGAGGAACCAAACAAACATCTAATTACCAATATCCATTGGATCATAAGGCAAGGGAATTCCAGAAAAAAATCATCTACTTCTGCTTCATTGTCTACACTTAAGCCTGTGACTGTGTGGATCACAACAAACTGTGGAAAATTCTTAAGGAGATAGGAATACCAGACCACTTTATCTGTCCCTTGAGAGTTCTGGAGTGTCCTCTTTGTTATTCCCACTTGTAGGGAGCACCAGGATGAATGGAGGCTAGTGGCTCAGCAAATACTGAGGACCAAAGATGGAAGCCACATTTCACTAATCCTAGAAGGCCCAGTTGATATTTTCCTTTCTAAGATATGATTCTGCTGAAAAGGTCCCCTGAATACATTCTATTGTCTTGTCAGGGAGGTTAGGACTACCTAAAATACACCAGAACTAGTGTATAAATAGAACTGGAAGACTCTACAGATAAGAGAGAGTTGTTGTCATTCTTTGAGAAGTGCTGAATCCCAAAAGACCTATGCCCAAAATCATTTCCCCAGTGATTTACCTATGGCTCACCTCTAGCCATCTCCTCTGTTTAAGCTGTGTCTTTAAACATTTCTAATTTTGGCCCACAGTAAAAATTTCATTTTATACAGTGAACCAATGAATGCTTTCACCTGTGTGTCTACTTGCATGTATCTTCATATATATATTTTCATGTACTTGTGGATTGAAGCTTTTATATGACAAAATTGCTAAATATTGGCAGTTTTATATTTGACCAAATATAAAAGTTTCAGTATCTTTAGTATGTGCAATCACTGTAATACTTTCTATTTATTCTATTTCATTTTTAAGAAGGGCAAGTTGTTGCTCATTTTGTTGATTTCATAATCATAATTACTATTTTGCTGTGACCCACAGTTTGAAAAACATTGGTTTAAGGTATTACCTCATAAAGACTCTTATTAAAATACAGGAGTTTTCCCTGGGATAGATAATGCCACAAATTAAGGCAAGAAGTTTCTCTAAAGAATGTGCAGATGACGGGAGTAGGAAGTGAGGGAGAAAGAGAGGGAAAGGCCTGACACTAGTAGAACAGGCCAAATCAAAGTCTCTGGGAAGTCACAAAACAATGGAACTAGAAGGGTCCAAATCTGCCATGCTATTCATGGAGAAACTGGGATACAGATAAGGAAACGACTTGCTAAAGGCCATATTTTAAATATGTGACAGAGCCATAGTTATAACCTGAGGCTCTTGACCTGTAGTCTGGAGCATCTTCCTGCCAAGGAGAATTGTGGCAAGACAGGGTTTATTCCCACATAGCAAGCCCCACAGACCAAAGCTGGCACAAAGTATTCACCAGCATTTGGGTCCTAGTGCATGGGCCAGTGGACAAAATTTAATCAACCTCCACTGGATTCTGTATGCCAGTAACAGCATTAGCCTATTTGACATACCTTGTTATCAGCAACCCATTCTACTGCTGACAGCTCCTGTCAGCAGAACCAGTGTCTAATTACATGCTCATCCTAGCTAAGAAAAGGGTGGGGGAGAGGAATGTGGTCTGCATGCATAGCTGTTCCTCAAGCCAGCTCTCTGGTTTAGGCAGGGAAGATGTGGCACACAGCTCGTAGAGCAGCTGTAGACAACAAAGAACCCTGAACTTTTCCTATTGAGCTGCCTTATTCTAATCTTATTCTCTAAGAACAGCTAGAATCCATTGACCTGACCTGTAAGTCCAGCATGACTTTGAATTGAGGCTTTAGCCCTAGCCTCAAACAAGTGCCACTTGTTTCCCTTTTACAATTGTTGTGGTACTATTCTGGATGCCCAACTCTGGCATTAAGTTTCCTTCCTGGATCACCTACACTTTGCCTCCAGCCCAGGAGTGTCACTCAGGGGTTATGAGTCTGACCAGGTAGCAGCTTGTTCAGTGATTTTGAACCTGACCAAGCAGCATGTTTATAAGGCCCAGATCCAGGAAATCTGAATTCATCTCTGAGTAGCTGGGCTTTTAAGGATGCTACAAAGTCCTTTCACTCAGTCACAAGGTTGAGGGAGAAAAAGATGAACATCACAGAAGAGCTGCAGATCATTCAGGATTATTCTATTGAGTGGTTATTAAAATGATACGAAAAACCCAACATTTTTCATTGAATTATTCTACAGTTGCCTCGGGGAAACTTCTCCCTGGTGAAGTAACACAAATCCCAAAGCCTGTGGCCTTTGAATGAGAACCATGAAATTCTGGGGAAAATTTCAAATTTTTCCAGCAAAAGCAAAGTACTTGAAGCCCTGCTCCTTGTGTGAGAGTCTAGGTAGTTCTCTCCAAGGGAAGGCCAGATGGGTACCTGATGACATTTTTCACCTACATCCACCTTCCTGGTGGTGGTATACTCAAAGACACATTGTAGGGTTTCACTATTTATTAGACAACAAAGTTGCTTAGTTGAGAGAGATTGTCTGTCTTATCTGGTGACTGTTCACTTATAGTGCTGCATCCACCCAAAAGGGACAACTTTGTGTCCTTTGGGAAGAATATGTAATGGGTTTGCCCAAAAGGGATTTTTTTTTTCTAACTAATACTGCATAGGCTAGGGAAGCACTGATGAGACCTGAAGAGCTCTTTTTATTTTTTTCAATATAAATTTATTTATGTTAGTTGGAGGTTAATTACTTTACAATATTGTATTGGTTTTGCCATACATCAACATGAACCCGCCACAGGTATATACGTGTCCCCATCCTGAAACCCCCTCCCTCTTTCCTCCCCGTACCATTCCTCTAGGTTGTTCCAGTACACCAGCCCCAAGCATCCAGTGTCATGCATTGAACCTGGACTGGCGATTCGTTTCATATATGATATTATACATGTTTCAATGCCATTCTCCCAAATCATCCCACTCTTTCCCTCTCCCACAGAGTCCAAAAGCCTCTTCTATACATCTGTGTCTCTTAAGAAATGTTCCAGAAGCTTCTCTGGGCTGATCAGAGTTCCAAAACAGAGACCTCTGAAAACTAGACCTTTCCCTGATCACTCACTTTAACCCTCTGGTATTTCCTATTTCACAGCTTTAAGTCTTACTTTCATGTTCATCTGTCCTTAATCCAGGGCTTCAGCAATACGTGAACCATGAACTCCCTGATGTTCAAGCTGGTTTTAGAAAAGGCAGAGGAACCAGAGATCAAATTGCCAACATCCGCTGGATCACCGGAAAAAGCAAGAGAGTTCCAGAAAAACATCTATTTCTGTTTTATTGACTATCCCAAAGCTTTGACTGTGTGGATCACAATAACCTGTGGAAAATTCTGAAAGAGATGGGAATACCAGACCACCTAACCTGCCTCTTGAGAAATCTGTATGCAGGTCAGGAAGCAACAGTTAGAACTGGACATGGAACAACAGA